>NC_041380.1:206303387-206391033 GCF_002162155.2 Triticum dicoccoides
CTGGAGAGGTACCCCACTATCTATCTTAGGGTTCAGGATGGGGGCGGTGGTCGCCGGCGGTGGCGGGGCGGTGGCGTGGGGATCGCCGGAGAAAAATCTCGGCAGGGGGGGCTAGAGGGATGGCCGGGGCGGCAGCGGACCGGCGGTGGGAAGTGTTTTCGGGGCGGGCGGGGCGGCGCACCACCGGCCGCGGGCGGCGGGGGTTGCTGTTTGGCCGGTGGTGGCTAGCGGCTCAAGGGGGTGGAGGTTGAAGATGAACCCGTAGGCCCTTGATTTTGATCCAACGGCTGCAAAATCGACCGACCAGAGATGAAAAAGTCAGTCGACCGACGTGTAGCCTCACCTTGCTAGTGCGTTCAGTTTCGACAGCAAAATTCAGTTTCGACAGCAAAATTCAGTTTCGACAGTTAAATTCAGTTTCGACAGTTAAGTTTAGTTTTGACAGTTAAGTTCAGTTTCGACAGTTAAGTTTAGAGATGAGCGGCTGATGTATTTTACATCTAGCACTTTGTGGTTATGTATTTTACATCATGTATTGGAGATGCTATTAGAATTCCACTCAGGTTAACGTTGTTCGTTGTCTCTCTTGTCCTGCTTCAGCCTCGGCGTCGTACAACTCACCGGAGCTGCTCCAACGATGAAACCCGGCATCACAGCGGAGCAGTACCTCGGGCTCCATCTCCAGACGCCTAAGATCTTCTTCCCCTCCTCCGACAGCAAAGTCAGCCGGAGCATCCTCACCGGCCAACCCAATCACGCTGAGATCGACATGGCTTCGCCAAAGAGGTTGTACACTTGTTGCATATCTTTTTTACTCTACATATTATATATATTGTCCACTAAGCACACGGATTTGTTCCTTTAGTGTCTCCTTGAAAGAAAAAACGTAGAATTTTAATTTTCACTTGTCCTCCTTTTCAAATTCCTATTCATGAAGCACAAGACTAAGAGATAGTAGCATAATAGCATTATAACCGTACATTTTCTTGTTGTTTGACTTAATCTCACCATGCTTCTTTTCATCATGTGATCTTCCAATTATTGTGAATCAAACACCCAAATTGGCAGAAATCCCGTGTTTTTAAATTCTCTGGTTTGCACGTGCATTCCTATCCTATTCCCCTCTATTTCCTATCTGTACATTGTTGGAATCCTCCAATTCAAACGAGCCCTTACAGAATTACTTCTCTTACATATAGTTGTCAAAGAAAACCTTGCGTGGTTTGTCCCACTCCTGCTGCGCCGTTGTCCACCCCAGCTCAGCAGCTCCAATGATAGAAGGGTCCAGCACAGCAGGGATCCGGCCTCCAGACTGTCTTTCACCGCCTCAGTTCTTCTTCCCCGCCCCTGGCAGCCATGAAAACTGCATTACCATCATCAACCAAGCAGATGACCTCGAGGACTACAGGGGTCCGCAAGAGAGGTCGCACTCTTTCATGTCTGCTTACGTTATGCATCGCTTAATATTACATGCTACTTTATCGTCCTGTTCACCGATTAGACTCTGAGTCAGCTCCAAACTAATGGTCAAACTTGAGTTTTTAAATGGTTGCGGGGTACATATCGGGGCCGCTATCAATAGTATCTATCTACTATCTGGTTAATCTCCGGTGTCTACTATAAGTTTCATGTTGGGTGGGAAACAAACAGTAAAGAAGCCATTATCTGTATTTTTTAACTGAAGCCATTATCTGCCTGCTATTATTGGTTTTGGGTCTATCCACAGGTTGCTACCATCACTCTGGATTTCTGCATGCACTCCTTACATAATCTCACTATGTTTTATTCCTATGCATGACAGTTATTGTAAACAATGGAACTGAACATGTAGAGCAAAAGAGACGAGCCTTGTGTGGCAATAAAATTTCATGCAGACGTCGCTCCATGGTAGGCGCAAAGGCAGCCCCCCTCCATGCATTTCAGATTGTAATCGAGAGGAAGATATCTGTTCTGAGGGGGATTCAGAAGGAGAAGACAACTCCTATTTACCCCCTGAGGTCTTCGCTCTAACTTGGCATGCTGATGTTGGTTATATCATGCATATGGTGTCTTGCACTGCTTACTTTATACATCAAATATGTCATCTGGTTAGTTTAGACATCCTTTGTGCGAATGCCATCTGTTTAGTTTATTCATCGTTTATGTGAATTATGCAACGCCATCTTGTTTAGCCAGGCATCATATATGTGAATTTTGCAATGCCATCCTGCTTAGCCAGTCATCTTATATGTAAATTATATCAGGCCATCCTTTTTTTCATTACATATTACATTTGTCAACAATGTTAGTACATTCAACTGCTCTTCGTGTGCATCAGCCATTTGACATGGTGATGGCAAATTATGGAGTGAAAACAAGGTCTTCAGAGCAGACTATGCTATCTGACGAAGCGCATATCTCGCTGGTTACGGATCGCTCCTCAGAGGAGGATTCAGAGACGGATGACCAGTCCTATCCCCCCCCCGAGGTGTATGCCCTAACTTGGCAGGGTTATGTTGCTCATATCGTGCGTATGGTGTCTCGCATTGCTATGTCATTTGATTAGTTTAGACATGCTTTGTGTGAATGCCACCTGTTCAATGTCTAATTACCATATATGTGGATTATGCATTGCCATCTTGTTGCAAGACATTATATATGTGAATTATACAATGCTATCTTGTTGCAAAGGCATTATATATGTGAATTATGCAATGCCATGCTGTTTAGCCAATCATCATGTATGTGAATTATATCATGCTATCATTTTTTTTGTATTACGTGTTCCATTTGTTGACAACGTTTGTATATTCAACTACTCTTCCTGTGCATCAATCATTTGAAGCGGTGATGGAAGTATCTGGAGTGAAAACAAGGTATTCAGAGCAGACAATGCTACCTGCTGAAGCAGACATCTTGCTGGTTACAGAGAGCTCCTCAGAGGAGGATTCAGAGACTGATGACCAGTCCTATTTTCCCCCTAAGGTCTATGCTCAAACTTGGCTGGGTTATATTACCCATGTCATGCATGTTGTCTTGCATTGCTTAGTTTTTACATCATATATGCATCGCCATCTGCTTACTTGCTTACTATATAAATCATATATTTGAATTATATCATGCCATCATGTTTACATAGTACATACACATCATCTATCCGAATTATGGCATGGCAACCCATTTAATAAAGACATCATATAGTTATATCATCTCATCCTGTTTAGTGTTTACAGTCATCATATTTTGAATTATGGCATTCTATCCATGAATGTATGTGAATTATGGCATGCCAACCTATTTAATAAACACATTATATAGTTATGTAATGTCATCCTGTTTACATAGTCTCATATTTTGAGTATTTATTTTCATCTTTTTTAGTTAGCCATCATAATGTGAAATTGTGTCATGCTATCTTGTTTAGTTAGCCATCATATATGTGAAATTGTGTCATGCTATCCTGTTTGGTTAGACAACATAAATATGAATTATTTCATGCCCTCTTTTATTCCCCACTATCCATTGCACCTGTCTATTATACAATGTCTATACTTTCAATTACTTTTATTGTTTATCAGCCATTTGAATTGGAGAGCATGATGGCAGTATCTAAGGGAGTAACAACATGGTCTTCAGAAAAGATAGTGCTACCAGTTGATGCAGATAGAACCACGGTTGTACTTGCCCAAGGACCATATCCACCACACATAACCCAGAATCTCGCAGATTGTAACCCTACCGAGTTGGACAGAGAACCAGCTACACCCCTTCTGACCCCAACCCCGGCAGATAGTAACCCAGTTCCAGTTGACACAGCACCGTCTCCACCACAGAGCACCCAAACACGAGTAGTTAGTAAGGGAACTGCAGTGCCCAAAGCACGAGGACCACCACTCCGAATCCCAACTCAACGCTTAAAGGAGAAGAAGATTTGCTCTTAGGTCGGGTTCTGTAGCTATGGTTCATACTCCTTTGCTCTTGCATTACTGCATTTACTCATACCAACTAATTTCAAATTTGAAGGATGGAATTGAAACTTCAATGGCGCAACAGGTATGTTTTAAACCTGTTTCTTTAATTGGTTTGCTATTGTAACCTGCTCTATGTTGATTTCAGTTTCAATTGAATAAACAGTTATGTTCTCATGTCATGCACATTGCAAGTGTTGTTATTGCTCTATAGTTACCCACACTTATATTCTGTCTATTCTGCTTTGTCTTGAACAAATATTATTTGAAATGTGTCTCTATCTTTATTTGGCAACAAAAACTAGAATGATATAGACCATAAAGTGACCATGGTACATAGATATATGTTTGTTTCATGCTATTATCCTGTCCACTTTACTACTGAACTCATTTACCAAAATAAGTTTCATATACAACATGGTAAACATGTGATGTGTCTGCTTGTTTCTCTTTTAGAATGCGGACAAAATATTGGAGAACATTACTGCGTTATCCAATGGTAAAGGAAGTAATGCAGATAAGGTTCAAGATAGTGAGACATCCCTGTTGGTCTCCAAGAAAGCTGATAAAAACTATCTTGACGACAGTGAGGGAACCCAAAAGTCCTGTCTTGATGTAGTGTTCGAGTTACTGGCCACTACTGCTGGCACAAGCTCTTCGAACTCGCTGCCTAAATCGGTTCATATTCTTGAGTCTCAACTTCAAGTTGAAAGACATCGATCAGATGTGCTGCGACAGGAAGCTGAAGGACTGAGGAAGTCCCTGCAGAATTCAGATGCATATTTTCTAGTGCAACAGCAAGCGCTGGAGGATTTAAGCGCCAAACAAGAGAAAGTTAATAAGCTTACTAAGCATCTTGCCAGCATTATGGGTACCCAGGATATTGTTTCTTGAGATCTTCTGAAGTGGTTTCAGTTCTGGATTTGTTTTGCTGTGGTGTTTATTTGCGCTGGTCGCCAACTTTGACAACCAGTGTATATGATATGCTGCTTTGTTCCCTATATTTGCATTGGTGGCGAACTTTGATGCCCAGTGGATGCAATATGTGTCATAGCCGTGATAGCCTAGCGTTAGTTGCTTGCTTATTTATTCCTTGTTGTCTTGTTTATTTGTTTGCTTGTAGTCGTTGCAGTTCTTTTTCTGCGGTTAGCTAGTGGCTGCAATAACCTATTTTTTAAAACTAGGCCACAATAACCATGGGCTAATATTTACTGTAGTGACACTGGGCCTCCTACTGGCCGTAGAAATAGTGGGCCTTCTACGAGCCGTAGAAATAATGGGCCTTCTACGGGCCGTAGTAACAATGGGCCTTCTGCGGGCCGTATCATCAATGGGCCTTATACGGGCCGTATGATCGATTTGCCAAACATGGGCCAAAATGACCGCATTATGGCCGTAAACGGGCTAGAGTTGGAATCATCTGTTCATGGACCGACCATAAGGGGCCATCATTAATAGGCCGTATTTGATGACGCTATAAAAATGGCCCAACGTATTAACGGACCACAAACGGGCCGACTGTAACCACGGGCTGAATTTGGCCCATAAGCAGAAAATGATAGTAACGGGCTGTAAGTAAACGAATGCTGGAAATGAGCCCAAAAATAAATGGGCTCTGAGAAGGCCGAAAGAGAACATGGGATGGAAACGACCCAACGAAATAACGGGCCGTTAATGGGTATAAAGTGGTACACTACTCATTACGGGCCAGTTTCACCACGGGCCGTTAATGGGTGTAAAGTGATACACTGCTCATTATGGGCCAGTTTCACCATGGGCCGTTAATAGGCCAAGAGTTAAATAGGGCCTCATATGGGCCGAAAGACGTCATGGGCCATACATGGGCCAGAAGTGAAAACGGGCTGGAATCATATTGGGTGGCCCAGATGACGCTACTGGGACTAATTCGGATAGGGCGTAACCGGCCTTGGGTTAGCGGGATGTAAATGGGCTATATGCAAACAGGCCGTTAACAGGCTTTACATGGGCCGGCCCGCCACCTTTTGACCAAGTCAAACGGGCCGCCTTTTCAGAGGAATGGTCCTCTATTGGGCCATGCCACGTGTCGACGTATCATAGGCGCCTTCTGTCCAATGAGTGGATGACATCTGTCACAACGATGAGCCGACACGTGTTTCCTCCAGCCAATGATGATTTTACACATGGAAAATCCACATTGGTCGGGGCTGTAACGGGTTATCGGATCCAAAACCCAACCCGATAGCTTAACGACGTTCCGTTACGGTGGATGCCACGTGTCGGTCACCCTTGACGAAAGCACTTCTGTGACGCGGGATTTATCATCATGGAAGTGGACAGTTCCGTGATGATAATTTTGGTAATCGTCATGGATGTACATGCATGACAGAAAATGCGACCTACTGTGACAAACATGTATCATCACGGAAGTGTATTTTTTTGTAGTGTATATATATTATAAGCAATTAAATTAATGCTCCACGAAATGGTGTTAATTCTGTATTTCAAGTGAAAAAAAGAGAATATACTCACGAGGAAGAAATCTTATATATTATATAAAAATGTTAGATTACAAAGTGGATATTACAGGAGGAATATCATTCAAATGGGAGGCATAATGTGGATATTTTCTTGACATCAAAATTTAAACTGAAAACATACATCTACGTCCCTATAACTTAACCAAAACTTAACCGAGGAACATCATCCAACCATACATCATCCCTACAACTTAACTAAAACCAAAAGCATCCATCGTCATCATCATGAAATGGAACATCATCATCATTTCAATATACTTTCCCTGCACCCATATAATCATCCATTCATCTTTTGAATCTGAAACAAAAAAAACAAAATGAACCGTTAACTCACAATGCATTGACATGATGTAAGTAGTGACTGAGGCAGGATATTAGTCACGTACAAAGGTTGGAGGCCAAGCAATCTTTGTTTTTTCCGCATTGCCGAGAGTATTGCAGTTTTGGTGATTCCTTACCAAATCTTCAGTTTTCATAAGTGCCATATCGACATGCACTTCCCAAAATTCATTTTTAATTTCAGCACCGGCAAATTGAAATTTATGATTGCAACTTAGAATTGTAGCAAGAGCTGCTCCCTGTCATGATTTTTCAGGCTCTTCAAGAACACTTAAATTCCTGCATGTTAGATAAAATCAAAGTAACCAGACAAAACAAAGGGATCATATGAAATGAGTTCAAGCACTCTTACAGGTGGCACCCAACCAACTAAGCGATCCACCTTTGGAAGGTTCCAAATATATTTTAGCTTCCTCTTCTTACGCTCTTTTGTTTCTGAATTTTCAGCTGAATATATAGAACCATGAATTATGTTACGATGATGAATTATCAAATATTAAAATCAACAAGGAATGAGCAACAAACTTACCTTCTTCATTTTCATCCGCATCAGCATCATCAAAATATGTGAAGCCTTCATCATTAGTAGCCATTTCTTGGACATTAGATGATACGACATCTTTTTCAGAATTACGATGTTCGAACGGTTCTTCCGTCATATATTCTTCATTTGATTCAACAACGTTAATTCTTGTCCGTGACGTATCTGTTGCAACATGACACTGACAAAAGGTTTTAAATAAATAATGTAAAGTACAATATAGGTTGTTTTGGAAATTACAATATAAAGCACATGGAGGTTTGGAAAACTTACAATCAATCCGAGAGAGACACCGAACATAAGAATCTGGGTAGGACCCATTGGAAGGGGTGATCAGTTGGTTTTAAACCTGCTAGATCAAGGCGACACAAGAAGCTATGTTGCGTACAAGCTAGATTACGAAGTTAGCAGACAAGCACCTAGATTGGTCTACGATAGAACTAGCACACGTATATACACGTACACATGAACCTACCATTGATTAGATGAATTGACTCTCAGATTGGTAGAACATATACTTGAAAAAGATCGCTAGAACATAACAAAATTGATTAAGAGCGCAGATCAGTACAGTAGGGAGCGGGAGAGGATGAACTGTAGGAGAGTAGGCCAGCAACTATCCTTGCTTAGCTCGTCGTGATGCGTCACCGGTGGTCGGGCGTGTGATGAGTACAACAAGAGATGAGGAAGGGACCCGTGATTTTTAGATGGGGAGAAAGATTCTTCGCGGCACTTACATGTGGCTGGGCTGACAGCCTGTTTGAGATAGAAGCAGTCAAGTTCGAGATGTTTGCAGCATAATCAGTGGCGGTGATGCCATGACCTTCCGGCTTCGGCAGCGGCGTTCCTTGGATGACGGTCTCGCTGGCGGCAATTGGTCCTGCTACAACGTCCATTGCCCCCGGCTATGGGTCTTGGACTTGCGGCGGAGCCAGCTCACTGCCCCGCATCGGCCCCCGGCGGCACCTTGGCGTACAGGCAGATCGAGCTCGGGGTGTGCCCTCGAACTAGGCAACACAAGAGCTGTGCGGGCACGAGATTCATGGGGGCACCAGCTATGGGAGATAGGCGGCGGCGGGCAAGGAGCTGGGCAGTGGCGGCGGCGAGTGGATTCAGTGGAGATTGGAGATGATATATGGAAGGAAACCATGTTGATATGAGGGGAAAGGTTTCCGATATTGTTGGCGCAATTACCTCATCGCGGTCTGTTTGATGTTAGTCTCTCTCATGGCTTCCTATGACAGGTGGGGCCATGGTAATGAAGCGCGCGTATTTAATTTTTTTGACCAGATTAGTCGTTATTGGAGGGAGAGAATGGCGAGGGAAAGTAAAATTTGGAGGGAAACTAAGATAGAAATACGAGGGAGTCTAAAATTTGGAGCGAAACAAAATATATATTTTGTTATTATATATCATCTTGCCCGTGACAGGCAGTTTACCGTATTTTTTGTGTCAAATAAAACGTGTTTCTTCTAGGTTTGTACAAATCAAGATCACTAGTTGTCCATCCAAGATCATAAGCTAGTTCTCATCGACATGAAGGCTAAAGCAATATTTTCTCAAGTTTGCACTCATATGAGGTTTAAGCTCATCGCTAACGCCAGCCACCAAAACAGACACAATATTTGTTTGCATACACAATGATATGAGAGCCGACCATCAAATGCTTTCCCCAAACGTCTGCCCGCAATACATACAAATTTGGGCATGATTCTTCCAAACTTGACAGAACTCATTCAAACGGATATACGTTCAGTATAGTTTACATAAACCTAATGATATTTCATTCGTTCAACTCAAACTAAAAAACCTAAACTAATTTGTAGCCAGGCAGTGACCTCGTACGCTTGGCCGACTGATTGGTAGCACCTCTGTCGCCGTCCGTGTCGTCGTCATTGTCATCGTCGGAGCGGTCCTTCTAGCGACAGAATGGTCGAGGGGTGCGGGAGCCCTGCCCAGCCACCGCCTGGCACTCACGGAGGCGCTGCTTTGCTTCCTCCTCGGCCCACAATGAGCCTGGCTAGGGTGCCCTAGGCTTCCCGTGTAGGCGATGCCGAAGGTGCTGCCGAGGGAACTCTCCTCGCTGATCTTGGCGAGCTCCCCATCGAGCGGCACAACCGCCTCATGGACGACTCCATTGTGGTCACCAATAGGTTGCGAGTCAAGACCTAAGTGAGGTTTGGCTCTACTAGGACCCAGGTCGGCGTCGTGTCGGATATCGTGAATGTCGAGTGGCACACCGCATTGCACCGCTCCCACAAGACCTCTTGCCTGGCCACCCTCTCCTCAACCATGACACTGCTCCGTTATTAATAGGAGCTACCGGTGGCACCGAGGTAGTGGAGGAGGCGTCTGCGCGCCTTCCCGATTACCGAGTGTACCTCCTCCTTCACGGCCTTATCGCGCTAGTTGATGCACCGCAATGACGCCAGCCAGACGATGCGGGTGTACCGGCTGAGTGGCGGCGATGTTGGATCCTCCTTCATGTGGCGTCAGATTTGAACTCCGTGATTGCGCTGGAGAGGCGGCGAAGCAGGCTCTGCCACGGTGAGAAGGCGGCGATGTCGGCTCTGTGTTGACCCAGTTGTGTGGCGATGAAGGCAGCAACGGGCTGTGGTCAATGATAGACCGCTCGAGGAGGATCGCCATGTCTCTCTAATACTCCTCGTTCGTCCTTGCCGCCTCCGCAAGGAGGCGCGACGGCTGCTACTGTCAAATCAATTTTGTCACTTTCATGTACCCATCAGACGACAACCCTTTTGGGGGCTCCTTAGGCATTGATTCATTTTGTGTAGATTGATTGAATATAGAAAGCCTTCCATAGGTAGGCGGTCGTGTTTTCACTGGATTTTCTCTCCTGATCCTCCTCATTGCTGGAGGAGAGGATGATCTCCTCTTTCCCAGAGGAGTCGGCCGTCGTGGAGAGCAATAGTGTCTTGCCATGATCTGCCGAATGAGGTAGGAGATCCACGGTTGCCACGTGCAGGCATGGAGAACCACGACTTTGCATCATGGAGGATGGTGAGCGAAAACTAAGACAAGCTGATTGGGGGCAGGGTAGTGAGGAGAGGATGTGAAGTGTGGTGTGGATGGCATCACATCCATGGTTAAGTAGCCCCGACCAAGCAAAGGGGCGGGCAGCCGACTTCAGTGTAGCGCATCGGCCTAGTCTTCACGGTCACGGCGTCGACATTGAAGTTGCACCGCCTACACGTCAGTTTGCGTCGCTCTAACCAACATCAATGTGTCCACTGGTTTGCGGAATTTTGGACAATCCGACGCGCGCATAGACCATTGGTATACTGCGTTGGATGACAAACTACACCAGGACACGTCGGTCCGGAATCTTGCAGGCGAAGATGCCCTAAAGTTGTAGTTTGTTTTGAATCAAGCAAAGACCATGGATAACTAAATCAAGATCTCACTAGTTGGATAGTCATATTGTCTTCAATTTTGGAGCTTTGATTCATCCAAGCGCATAGTAAATAAATGTGAATTAAAATTGAAACTTTTTATGACATAATTGTGTTTTAATATTTTTGAAAACTAAAAATTAGTACATTTTGAAAGCTTATTTAATACTTCTATGTTGTTTAAGGATAATCAACACCCCGGATGTAGATACATATGAACATGTGTAAGAATGTGTAATTATCAATAGCCACTTTATAGACACTGAAACTCATGATATATTGGAAACCGAACAATCAACACCAACGTATTTGTGATCAAGTATTGGCACTTTAGGCCAGCCACACCTACAAATCTTCTTGTTCGAATTATAAAGTACATGGACATAAAAGAAAAAAAAAGCAAATAACACTAATGAATTCATCATTCCAACTAGGCTCCACATTTTCAGCTTGGTGACTTTTTCATTATCTGTCAAACCTGCATGTAGAAGCAATATAGTAGTAAGTTTCATGTCCAAAATGACATCTGTTGCGGTAATGATACTAAGAATGTAAATAATAGTTCCCTCAAAAAAAGAATGTAAATAATAGTTCCCTCAAAAGAAAAAAAGAATGTAAATAATACAAACATATTGCAAAAGCTTAGCTCATAAATATCTAATTTGCGATTTAAGTTCCTAATCATCGTACAACAAAATTTCACAATCATATCATTTTTCGACAATGCAAGGACCATCCTCCTACCCTTTGCAACAAGGAAATTTTTTCTTTAAACATTGTAAAAAAAGGCTAGTAAGGTCACTGTACTATGCATATCGAAGTCCATATACCATTCTGAAGGAAATAAACAACGTTTTAGTCGAATTAGCCTGATCAAACCCTTGAAGAGTTACAGAGGTGAGTACCAAGAAGAAGTGCATTTATGCCAGCGTGAAGCCAATTCACTGCAATGGCATCAGAAATTGGAACAAGCATACAAGAATAATTATATGGCAGGGTTTTTATTAATCAACCTATTCTAAGTTTCTAACCACAGCAACATTCTAGTTCTTTGTACATACTCCAAACTGGAAGTACATGACAGATGACACATACAGATTCGCTTCCTAATGGCCAGGAAATGTCAGTGACCCCAAACTGGAAGCACCATACAATTGCAAGAATCACAAATCCAGATAAATACAACAATGGAAAAATCCACCTCAAGAACTTCACCCCCTAGAGTTAGCCAACTCCCAGCATGGGACGCTAGCATATTTTTCTTACACAGACAGGTTGCAGCCTTCCTACCGTGGCCTTGCTGCTTCTCCCTTCTGCGTTGCATGCAAAGCCACATTTCCCTTGTCCGTCGCCGACTTCCCGATGCTCCCATGTCCGCCCCCTTCCCGCTGCTGTGGAGGCGGAGTTCCAAAGGGCGCTGCTCGCCGGGGTTGCTCCTCCTTCAGATCTAAACGCGGTCGCAGCTTCACTTGGGTTGCAAGGGAAGCAATGAATAGGAGATGGAAGGGGAGGATTGCCGGGGGGATGCCGAAAGCCCAAACGCGACGGTCGGACGGGGCACAGCCGCGGGCGGGCAGGGGTAGGTTTTACTTTTTCTCATCAGCTCAACTTTTTTTTTGAGGAAGGTAAAGTACCCCTCCAGACATTATATCACAAGAGTTCTAGGGATACATAAGCCCTCAGGCGGATCTCATCAGCTCAACTGCATTGCGTTCTTTTCTCGATCGATTGTGTAGTATATTGGGCTAAGATGTGAGGCCCGGCTAGAGGTTTGGAATGGTCTGTGCGCCAGGTCGAAAGATTTTTTTATACAACAGGCTGGGACTTTTTCTTACGCCCAGGCCAGCCTGTGGCCCAGCTCTGCCGTTCAATGAGAGAGATTCCATGACTGATTCGTGTCGTAGTAGGAGGAAGAGACCTACCACTCCCAAAAAATAGGAAGGAGAGACCTAGATCGATCTACCCCTAAAAAAATCTTATAACAGATATAAATACAACACACACTGGGCAATGTATATGATTCGTTGCAACTTATGTACTACGGGCATGAGCTGCAACTCTGCAACAGATGTGGTGCAACGCTTCTATGCGTATCTACACAAGATTTTGCAACATATAGTCAAAACGTTAAGGAATTTGTGTTGCTTTATAGGGGGTATCCTTGTAGTGACAATTTTGATTACCGACGTGTTTGTCGGGTATCACACACATCTTGTTATGCCTAATCATTAGTGTTCATCTCGATCATCGCAAATAGTTCATCCGAGTGAACTTCATATATCGCACACACCTTGATATGGCTGCCCATTTCTGTTGTTCTGGCTCATCACAAATAGTTCGTATGGATCAACCTTATGACAAGCATCGCACACACAAATATAATTTGAATTGTGTTTGAAGTCTCCGCCATCGCAAACGTTTCATATCATTTTTGACGGTGTTATTACATTACCATATGCGATTAATGCATCACACACTTTCATCGAAGGGTCTCTGATTGTAGTGTCATGTTAGTAGCATCATGCATTAGTGTATGCGTAGATTACCCCAATGTCACCGCGGGAATCTGCAAGTTGATTGCCAAAACATACATCAAGTGAATCAACAGAACAGCCCGATTGTCACCACGGTTATCCACATGCAAGACATACATCAAGTGTCCTCAAATCCAAAATATTCAATCCGATAATAGTGAAACCTCAAAGGTAAAAACTCAATTCATCACAACAAGATATAGAGGGAGAAACACCACATGACCCAACTGTATTAACAAAGCTCACGGTACACCAAGATCGTGCCAAATCAAGAATGAGAGAGAGAGAGAGAGAGAGATCAAACACATAAATACGGGTACATACCCTCATTCCGGGCCTACCACAAAGCTTTGGGGGTCTCTTTTGTTCCAAAAAAATCATCAAAAAGTTTCAGCCCATTCCGGGAACTTTTATTTCTACACAAAAACAACACCATGGTAGTTTTGCTGAAAACCGCGTTAGTCCGGGTTAGTTCCATTCAAATCATACCAAAACCATATAGAATTGTTGTAAACATGGCATGAATACTTCATAAATTTTAGATACGTCGGAGACGTATTAGCATCCCCAAGCTTAATTCCTGCTCGTCCTCGAGTAGGTAAATGATAAAAGAAATAATTTATCATGTGTGAATGCTAGCATAGTGTATAAGTTTGATCAATCATAGTTTTAATTACTTCTCCTAGCATCATAACAACAACTCTTTCTCATAAACTCGTCATGATAAAGTAGCAATCAATTAACATGTTATGGTTCAAACAATGCATTCTCTTGAAACTTGACAACCTATGTTCTTAGTCACCAAACAATTTCAATGCATCTTATTTTCAACAAAGTCTAAGTAAGAGCTCCACATACTCATGTTGGGGAACACAATAATTTCAAATTTTTCCTACGCACAAGCAAGATCTATCATGGTGATGCATAGCAATGAGAGGGGAAGAGTGTTGTCCACGTACCCTCATAGATCGTAAGCGGAAGCGTTATGACAACGCGGTTGATGTAGTCGAATGTCTTCACGATCCGACTGATCCTAGCACCAAAGGTACGGCCCCTCCGCGATCTGCACACGTTCAGCTCGGTGACATCCCACGAACTCTAGATCCATCTGTGTGTTGAGGGAGAGTTTCGTCAGCACGATGGCGTGATGACAGTGATGATGAAGCTACCGGAATAGGGCTTCACCTAAGCACCACTACGATATGACCGAGGTGGATTATGGTGGAGGGGGCACCGCACACGGCTAAGACAATTGTCAACTTGTGTGTCTATGGGGTGCCCCCTCTCTCGTATATAAAGGAGTGGAGGAGGGGAGAGGGCCGGGCCTCTATGGCGCGCCCCGGAGGAGTCCTACTCCCACCGGGAGTAGGATTCCCCCCTTCCCTAGTTGGACTAGGAGAGGAAGGAAGGGGGAGGAAGGAGGAAGAAAAAGGTGGGGGCCACCCAATTCAAATTGGGCTTGGGGGGTGCCCCCTCCTAGGCTTCATTCTCCTCTCTCCCACTATGGCCCAATAAGGCCCATATACCTCCCGGGGGTTCCAGTAACCTCCCGGTACTCCGGTAAATGCCCGAATTCACCCGGAACCATTCCGATGTCCAAACATAGTCATCCAATATATCGATCTTTACGTCTCGACCATTTCGAGACTCCTCATCATGCCCGTGCTCGCATCCGAGACTCCGAACAACCTTTGATACATCAAAACACGTAAACTCATAATACCGATCGTCACCAAACGTTAAGCGTGCGGACCCTACGGGTTCGAGAACTATGTAGACATGACCGAGACTCATCTCCGGTCTATAACCAATAGCGGAACCTGGGTGCTCATATTCGTTCCTACATATTCTACGAAGATCTTTATCGGTCAAACCGTATAACAACATGCGTTGTTCCCTTTGTCATCGGTATGTAACTTACCCGAGATTCGATCGTCGGTATCATCATACCTAGTTCAATCTCATTTCCGGCAAGTCTCTTTACTCGTTCTGTAATTTTACATCCCGTAAATAACCCATTAGTCACATTGCTTGCAAGGCTTATAGTGATGTGCATTACCGAGAGGGCCCAGAGATACCTCTCCGATAGACGGAGTGACAAATCCTATTCTTGATCTATGCCAACTCAACAAACACCATCGGAGACACCTGTAGATCATCTTTATAGTCACCTAGTTACGTTGTGACATTTGATAGCACACTAAGTGTTCCTCCGGTATTCGGGAGTTGCATAATCTCATAGTCATAGGAACATGTATAAGTTATGGAGAAAGCAACAGCAATAAACTAAACGGTCATCGTGCTAATCTAACAGATGGGTCAAGTCAATCACATCATTATCTAATGATGTGATCCCGTTCATCAAATGACAACTCTTTGTCCATGGCTAGGAAACTTAACCATCTTTGATCAACAAACTAGTCAAGTAGAGGCATACTAGTGACACTTTGTTTGTCTATGTATTCACACATGTACTAAGTTTCCGGTTAATACAATTTTAGCAAGAATAATAAATATTTATCATGATATAAGGAAATATAATTAACCACTTTATTATTGCCTCTAGGGCATATTTCCTTTAGTCTCCCACTTGCACTAGAGTCTATAATCTAGATTACATTGTAATGACTCAACACCCATGGAGTCTTGGTGTTGATCATGTTTTGCTTGTGAGGGAGGCTTAGTCAACGGGTCTGCAACATTCAGATCCGTATGTATCTTGCAAATCTCTATGTCTCCCTCCTTGACTTGATCGTGGATGGAATTGAAGCGTCTCTTGATGTGCTTGGTTCTCTTGTGAAATCTGGATTCCTTTGCCAAGGCAATTGCACCAGTATTGTCACAAAAGATTTTCATTGGACCCGATGCACTAGGTATGACACCTAGATCGGATATGAACTCCTTCATCCAGACTCCTTCATTTGCTGCTTCCAAAGCAGCTATGTACTCCGCTTCACATGTAGATTCCGCCACGACGCTCTGCTTGGAACTGCACCAACTGACAGCTCCACCATTTAATAAAAATATGTATCCGGTTTGTGACTTAGAGTCATCCGGACCAGTGTTAAAGCTTGCATCGACGTAACGGTTTACGACGAGCTCTTTGTCACCTCCATAAACAAGAAACATATCCTTAGTACTTTTTAGGTATTTCAGGATGTTCTTGACCATTGTCCAGTGATCCACTCCTGGATTACTTTGGTACCTCCCTACTAAACTAACAGCAAGGCACACATGAGGTGTGGTACACAACATTGCATACATGATAGAACCTATGGCTGAAGCATAGGGACTGACTTTCATTTTCTCTCTATCTTCTGCAGTGGCCGGGCATTGAGTCTGACTCAACTTCACACCTTGTAACCCTTTCTTTGCTTGATCCATTTTGAACTTCTTCAAAACTTTATTAAGGTATGTACTTTGTGAAAGTCCAATTAAGCATCTTGATCTATCTCTATAGATCTTGATGCCCAATATAAAAGCAGCTTCACCGAGGTCTTTCATTGAAAAATTCTTATTCAAGTATCCTTTTATGCTATTCAGAAATTCATCATCATTTCCGATCAACAATATGTCATCCACATATAATATCAGAAATGCTACAGAGCTCCCACTCACTTTCTTGTAAATACAGGCTTCTCCAAAAGTCTGTATAAAACCATATGCTTTGATCACACTATCAAAGCGTATATTCTAACTCCGACAGGCTTGCACCAGTCCATAAATGGATCGCTGGAGCTTGCACACTTTGTTAGCACCTTTTGGATCGACAAAACCTTCTGGTTGCATCATATACAACTCTTCTTTAAGATATCCATTAAGGAATGCAGTTTTGACATCCATTTGCCAAATTTCATAATCATAAAATGCGGCAATTGCTAACATGATTCGGACGGACTTAAGCGTCGCTACGGGTGAGAAAGTCTCATCGTAGTCAACTCCTAGAACTTGTAGAAAACCTTTTGCAACAAGTCGAGCTTTGTAGACAGTAACATTACCGTCAGCGTCAGTCTTCTTCTTGAAGATCAATTTATTCTCTATGGCCTGCCGATCATCAGGCAAGTCAACCAAAGTCCACACTTTGTTCTCATACATGGATCCCATCTTAGATTTCATGGCCTCAAGCCATTTTGCGGAATCTGGGCTCATCATCGCTTCCTCATAGTTCATAGGTTCTTCATGGCCAAGTAACATGACCTCAAGAACAGGATTACCGTACCACTCTGGTGCGGATCTTACTCTGGTTGACCTATGAGGTTCGGTAGTAACTTTATCAGAAGTTTCATGATCATCATCATTAGCTTCCTCACTTACTGGTGTAGGAATCCCTGGAACTAATTTCAGTGATGAACTACTTTCCAATAAGGGAGTAGGTACAATTACGTCGTCAAGTTCTACTTTCCTCCCACTCACTTCTTTCGAGAGAAACTCCTTCTCTAGAAAGGATCCATTCTTAGCAATGTATATCTTGCCTTTAGATCTGTGATAGAAGGTGTACCCAACAGTCTCCTTTGGGTATCCTATGAAGACACATTTCTATGATTTGGGTTCGAGCTTATCAGGTTGAAGCTTTTTCACATAAGTATTGTAGCCCCAAACTTTAAGAAATGACAACTTGGGTTTCGTGCCAAACCACAGTTCATAAGGTGTCGTATCAACGGAATTTGATGGTGCCCTATTCAACGTGAATTCATCTGTCTCTAAAGCATAACCCCAAAATGATAGCAGTAAATTAGTGAGAGACATCATAGATCGCACCATATCTAATAATGTGCGGTTACGACATTCGGACACACCATTACGTTATGGTGTTCCAGGTCGCGTGAGTTGCGAAACTATTCTGCATTGTTTCAAATGAAGACCAAACTCATAACTCAAATATTCACCTCGAGGATTAGATCGTAGAAACTTAATTTTCTTGTTACGATGATTTTCCACTTCACTCTGAAATTCTATGAACTTTTCAAATGTTTCAGACTTATGTTTCATCAAGTAGATATACCCATATCTTCTCAAATCATATGTGAAGGTAAGAAAATAACGATACCCGCCGCGAGCATCAACACTCATCGGACCACATACATCAATATGTATTATTTCCAATAAGTCTGTTGCTTGCTCCATGTTCCGGAGAATGGAGTCTTAGTCATCTTTCCCATGAGGCACGGTTCGCAAGCATCAAGTGATTCATAATCAAGTGATTCCAAAAGCCCCATCAGCATGGAGTTTCTTCATGCGCTTTACACCAATATGACCTAAATGACAGTGCCACAAATAAGTTGCACTATCATTATTAAACTTATATCTTTTGACTTCAATACTATGAATATTTGTATCACTACTATCAAGATTTAGTAAAAACAGACCACTCATCAATGGTGCATGACCATAAAAGATATTATTCATATAAATAGAACAACCATTGTTCTCTGATTTAAATGAATAACCGTATCGCATCAAACAAGATCTAGATATAATGTTCATGCTCAACGTTGGCACCAAATAACAATTATTTAGGTCTAAAACTAATCCCGAAGGTAGATGTAGAGGTAGCGTGCCGAAGGCGGTCACATAGACTTTGGAACCATTTCCCACACGCATCATCACCTCGTCCTTAGCCAACCTTCACTTAATCCGTAGCCCCTGTTTCGAGTTGCAAATATTAGCAACAGAACCAGTATGAAATACCCAGGCGCTACAGCGAGCATTAGTAAGGTACACATCAATAACATGTATATCAAATATACCTTTCACTTTGCTATCCTTCTTCTCCGCCAAATACTTGGGGCAGTTCCGCTTCTAGTAACCAGTCCCTTTGAAGTAGAAGCACTCAGTCTCAGGCTTAGGTCTAGACTTGGGCTTCTTCACTTGAGCAGCAACTTGCTTGTTGTTCTTCTTGAAGTTCCCCTTCTTCCCTTTACCTTCTTGAAACTGGTGGTCTTGTTGACCATCAACACGTGATGCTCCTTCTTGATTTCTACCTCCGCAGCTTTTAGCACTGCGAAGAGCTCGGGAATCGTCTTATCCATCCCTTGCATATTATAGTTCATCACGAAGCTCTTGTAGCTTGGTGGCAGTGATTGAAGAACTTTGTTAATGACACTATCACCAGGAAGATTAACTCCCAACCAAGTCAAGTGGTTGTGGTACCCAGATATTCTGAGTATATGTTCATTGACAGAACTATTATCCTCCATTTTGCAGCTGTAGAACTTATTGGAGACTACATATCTCTCAATCTGGGCATTTGCTTGAAATATTAACTTCAACTCCTGGAAGATCTTATATGCTCCATGACGTTCAAAACATCGTTGAAGTCCCGGTTCTAAGCCGTAAAGCATGGCACACTGAACTATCGAGTAGTCATCAGCTTCGCTCTGCCAGGTGTTCATAACATCTGGCGTTGCTCCTGCAGCGGGTTTGTCACCTAGCGGTGCTTCCAGGATGTAATTCTTTTATGCAGCAACGAGGATAATCCTCAAGTTACGGACCCAGTCCGTGTAGTTGCTACCATCATATTTCAACTTATCTTTTTCTAGGAACGCATTAAAATTCACCAGAACAACAGCACGGGCCATCTATCTACAACAACATAGATATGTAAAATACTATTAGGTGCTAAGTTCATGATAAATTGAAGTTCAATTAATCAAATTACTTAAGAAATCCCACTTAGATAGACATCCTTCTAATCATCTAAGTGATCACGTGATCCATATCAACTAAACCATGTCCGATCATCATGTGAGATGGAGTAGTTTTCAATGGTGAACATCACTATGTTGATCATATCTACAATATGATTCACGCTCGACCTTTCGATCTCAGTGTTCCGAGGCCATATCTGCATATGCTAGTGCAAAACTGGCTTGCACCCGTTGTATGTGAATGTAGAGCTTATCATACCCGATCATCACGTGGTGTCTCGGCACAACGAATTGTAGCAACGGTGCATACTCTGGGAGAACAATTATACCTTGAAATTTAGTGAGAGATCATCTTATAATGCTACCGCCAAACTAAGAAAAATAAGATGCATAAAGGATAAACATCACATGCAAGCAATAAGTGATATGATATGGCCATCATCATCTTGTGCCTTTGATCTCCATCTCCAAAGCACCGTCATGATCACCATCGTCACCGGTCTGACACCTTGATATCCATCGAAGCATCGTTGTCGTCTCGCCAACTATTGCTTCTACGACTATCACTACCGCTTAGTCATAAAGTAAAGCAATTACATGGCGATTGCATTTCATACAATAAAGCGACAACCATATGGCTCCTGCCAGTTGCCGATACCTCCGTTACAAAACATGATCGTCTCATACAATAAAATTTAGCAACATGTCTTGACCATATCACATCACAACATGCCCTGCAAAAACAAGTTATAAGTCCTCTACTTTGTTGTTGCAAGTTTTACGTGGCTGCTACAGGCTGAGCAAGAACCGTTCTTACCTATGCATCAAAAAACCACAACGCGGTATAGTGCTTGCTTTTTGATCTTCAGAAAGAACCCTGTTCATTGAATCCGATTCAACTAAAGCTGGAGAAACAAACACCCACTAGCCACCTGTGTGTGAAACATGTCGGTAGAACCAGTCTCGCGTAAGTGTACGCGTAATGTCGGTCTGGGCCGCTTCATCCAACAATACCGCTGAATCAAGAATCAACTAGTGACGGCAAGAAATATGTATATACCCACACCCACAACTCCTTTGTGTTCTACTCGTGCATATAACATCTACCCATAGACCTGGCTCGGATGCCACTTTTGGGAACATAGTAATTTCAAAATTTTCCTACGCACACGCAAGATCTATCATGGTGATGCATAGCAACAAGAGGGGAAGAGTGTTGTCCACGTACCCTCGCAGACCGTAAGCGGAAGCGTTATGACAACGCGGTTAATGCAGTCGAACGTCTTCAGGATCCGACCGATCCTAGCACCGAAGGTACTGCACCTCCGCAATCTGCACACATTTAGCTCGGTGACGTCCCATGAACTCTAGATCTAGCTGAGTGTCAAGGGAGAGTTTCGTCATGTACGGCGTGATGACGGTGATGATGAAGCTACCGGAACAGGGCTTCGCCTAAGCACCTCTATGATATGACCGAGGTGGATTATGGTGGAGGGGGGCACCGCACACGGCTAAGACAATTGTCAACTTGTGTGTCTATGGGGTGCCCCCCTCCCCCGTATATAAAGGAACGGATGAGGGGGGAGGGCCGGCCCTCTAGGGCGCGCCCTGGAGGAGTCCTACTCCCACCGGGAGTAGGATTCCCCCCTTCCCTAGTTGGACTAGGAGAGGAAGGGGGAGGAAGGAGGAAGGAAAGGGGGGCTGGCCCCCCACCCAATTCGGATTGGGCTTGGGGGGCACCCCCTCCTAGGCTTCCTTCTGAAGGAAATATGCCCTAGAGGCAATAATAAAGTTATTATTTATTTCCTTATAATCATGATAAATGTTTATTATTCATGCTAGAATTGTATTTACCGGAAACATAATACATGTGTGAATACATAGACAAACAGAGTGTCACTAGTATGCCTCTACTTGACTAGCTCGTTAATCAAAGATGGTTATGTTTCCTAACCATGAACAATGAGTTGTTATTTGATTAACGAGGTCACATCATTAGTAGAATGATCTGATTGACATGACCCATTCCATTAGCTTAGCACCCGATCGTTTAGTATGTTGCTATTGCTTTCTTCATGACTTATACATGTTCCTATGACTATGAGATTATGCAACTCCCGTTTACCGGAGGAACACTTTGGGTACTACCAAACGTCACAACGTAACTGGGTGATTATAAAGGAGTACTACAGGTGTCTCCAATGGTCGATGTTGGGTTGGCGTATTTCGAGATTAGGATTTGTCACTCCGATTGTCGGAGAGGTATCTCTGGGCCCTCTCGGTAATACACATCACATAAGCCTTGCAAGGATTACAACTAATATGTTAGTTGTGAGATGATGTATTAAGGAACGAGTAAAGAGACTTGCCGGTAACGAGATTGAACTAGGTATTGGATACCGACGATCGAATCTCGGGCAAGTAACATACCGATGACAAAGGGAACAACGTATGTTGTTATGCGGTCTGACCGATAAAGATCTTCGTAGAATATGTAGGAGCCAATATGGGCATCCAGGTCCCGCTATTGGTTATTGACCGGATACGTGTCTCGGTCATGTCTACATTGTTCTCGAACCCGTAGGGTCCGCACGCTTAAGGTTACGATGACAGTTATATTATGAGTTTATGCATTTTGATGTACCGAAGGTTGTTCGGAGTCCCGGATGTGATCACGGACATGACGAGGAGTCTCGAAATGGTCGAGACGTAAAGATTGATATATTGGAAGCCTATATTTGGATATCGGAAGTGTTCCGGGTGAAATCGGGATTTTACCGGAATACCAAGAGGGTTACCGGAACCCCCCGGGAGCTATTTGGGCCATAGTGGGCCTTAGTAGAAAAGAGAAGAGGCTGCCCTAGATGGGCTGCGCGCCACCCCCTTCCCCTAGTCCTATTAGGACTAGGAGAGGTGGCCGGCCCCCTCCTCCTCTTTTCCCCTCCGAGGAATCCTAGTTGGACTAGGATTGGAGGGGGAATCCTACTCCCAGAGGGAGTAGGACTCTCCTGCGCCTCCCCCCCTTGGCCGGCCAGCCTCCCCTCCTCTCCTCCTTTATATACGGAGGCAGGGGCACCTCTAAACACACAAGTTGACACAAGTTGATCCACGTGATCGATTCCTTAGCCGTGTGCGGTGCCCCCTGCCACCATATTCCTCGATAATACTGTAGCGGAGTTTAGGCGAAGCCCTGCTGCTGTAGTTCATCAAGATCGTCACCACGCCGTCGTGCTAACGAAACTCTTCCCCGACACTTTGCTGGATCGGAGTCCGGGGATCGTCATCGAGCTGAACGTGTGCTCGAACTCGGAGGTGCCGTAGTTTCGGTGCTTGATCGGTTGGATCGTGAAGACGTACGACTACTTCCTCTACGTCGTGTCATCGCTCCCGCAGTCGGTCTGCGTTGGGTACGTAGACAACACTCTCCTCTCGTTGTTATGCATCACATGATCCTGTGTGCGCGTAGGAAAATTTTTGAAATTACTACGAATCCCAACAGTGGCATCCGAGCCTGGTTATTGATGTTGATGTTATATGCACGAGTAGAACACAAGTGAGTTGTGGACGATACAAGTCATACTGCCTACCAGCATGTCATATTTTGGTTAGGCGGTATTGTTGGACGAGACGACCCAGACCAACCTTACGCGTACGCTTACGCGAGACGGTTCCCTCGACGTGCTTTGCACAGAGATGGCTTCCGGGCGACTGTCTCTCCAACTTTAGTTGAACCAAGTATGGCTACGCCCGGTCCTTGCGAAGGTTAAAACGGAGTCTATTTGACAAACTATCGTTGTGGTTTTGATGCGTAGGTGAGATTGGTTCTTACTTAAGCCCGTAGCAGCCACGTAAAAAAATGCAACAACAAAGTAGAGGACGTCTAACTTGTTTTTGCAGGGCATGTTGTGATGTGATATGGTCAAGGCATGATGCTGAATTTTATTGTATGAGATGATCATGTTTTGTAACCAAGTTATCGGCAACTGGCAGGAGCCATATGGTTGTCGCTTTATTGTATGCAATGCAATCGCGATGTAATGCTTAACTTTATTACTAAACGGTAGTGATAGTCGTGAAAGCATAAGATTGGCGAGACGACAACGATGCTACGATGGAGATCAAGGTGTCGTGCCGGTGACGATGGTGATCATGACGGTGCTTCGGAGATGGAGATCACAAGCACGAGATGATGATGGCCATATCATATCACTTATATTGATTGCATGTGATGTTTATCTTTTTATGCATCTTATCTTGCTTTGATTGACGGTAGCATTATAAGATGATCTCTCATTAAATTATCAAGAAGTGTTCTCCCTGAGTATGCACCGTTGCCAAAGTTCGTCGTGCCCAGACACCACGTGATGATCGGGTGTGATAAGCTCTACGTCCATCTACAACGGGTGCAAGCCAGTTTTTGCACACGCAGAATACTCAGGTTAAACTTGACGAGCCTAGCATATGCAGATATGGCCTCGGAACATGGAGACCGAAAGGTCGAGCGTGAATCATATAGTAGATATGATCAACATAACGATGTTCACCATTGAAAACTACTCCATCTCACGTGATGATCGGTTATGGTTTAGTTGATTTGGATCACGTAATCACTTAGAGGATTAGAGGGATGTCTATCTAAGTGGGAGTTCTTAAATAATATGATTAATTGAACTTAAATATTATCATGAACTTAGTACCTGATAGTATCTTGCTTGTTTATGTTGATTGTAGATAGATGGCTCGTGCTGTTGTTCCGTTGAATTTTAATGCGTTCCTTGAGAAAGCAAAGTTGAAAGATGATGGTAGCAATTACACGGACTGGGTCTGTAACTTGAGGATTATCCTCATTGCTGCACAGAAGAATTACGTCCTGGAAGCACCGCTGGGTGCCAGGCCTGCTGCTGGAGCAACGCCAGATGTTATGAACGTCTGGCAGAGCAAAGCTGATGACTACTCGATAGTTCAGTGTGCCATGCTTTACGGCTTAGAATCGGGACTTCAACGACGTTTTGAACATCATGGAGCATATGAGATGTTCCAGGAGTTGAAGTTAATATTTCAAGCAAATGCCCGGATTGAGAGATATGAAGTCTCCAATAAGTTCTATAGCTGCAAGATGGAGGAGAACAGTTCTGTCAGTGAGCATATACTCAAAATGTCTGGGTATAATAATCACTTGATTCAATTGGGAGTTAATCTTCCGGATGATTGCGTCATCGACAGAATTCTCCAATCACTGCCACCAAGCTACAAGAGCTTCGTAATGAACTATAATATGCAAGGGATGAACAAGACTAGTCCCGAGCTCTTCGCAATGCTGAAAGCTGCGGAGGTAGAAATCAAGAAGGAGCATCAAGTGTTGATGGTTAACAAGACCACTAGTTTCAAGAAAAAGGGCAAAGGGAAGAAAAAGGGGAACTTCAAGAAGAACGGCAAGCAAGTTGCTGCTCAAGAGAAGAAACCTAAGTCTGGACCTAAGCCTGAAACTGAGTGCTTCTACTGCAAGCAGACTGGTCACTGGAAGCGGAACTGCCCCAAGTATTTGGTGGATAAGAAGGATGGCAAGGTGAACAAAGGTATATGTGATATACATGTTATTGATGTGTACCTTACTAGAGCTCGCAGTAGCACCTGGGTATTTGATACTGGTTCTGTTACTAATATTTGCAACTCGAAATAGGGACTACAGAATAAGCGGGCACTGGCAAAGGACGAGGTGACGATGCGCGTGGGAAACGGTTCCAAAGTCGATGTGATCGCAGTCGGCACGCTACCTCTACATCTACCTTCGGGATTAATATTAGACCTAAGTAATTGTTATTTGGTGCCAGCGTTGAGCATGAACATTATATCTGGATCTTGTTTAATGCGAGACGGTTATTCATTTAAATCAGAGAATAATGGTTGTTCTATTTATATGAGTAATATCTTTTATGGTCATGCACCCTTGAAGAGTGGTCTATTTTTATTGAATCTCGATAGTAGTAATACACATATTCATAATGTTGAAGCCAAAAGATGCAGAGTTGATAATGAAAGTGCAACTTATTTGTGGCACTGTCGTTTAGGTCATATCGGAATAAAGCGCATGAAGAAACTCCATACCGATGGACTTTTGGAACCACTTGATTATGAATCACTTGGTACTTGCGAACCGTGCCTCTTGGGCAAGATGACTAAAACACCGTTCTCCGGTACTATGGAGAGAGCAACAGATTTGTTGGAAATCATACATACCGATGTATGTGGCCCGATGAATATTGAGGCTCGTGGCGGATATCGTTATTTTCTCACCTTCACCGATGATTTAAGCAGATATGGGTATATTTACTTAATGAAACATAAGTCTGAAACATTTGAAAAGTTCAAAGAATTTCAGAGTGAAGTTGAAAATCATCGTAACAAGAAAATAAAGTTTCTACGATCTGATCGTGGAGGAGAATATTTGAGTTACGAGTTTGGTGTACATTTGAAAAACTGTGGAATAGTTTCGCAACTCACGCCACCCGGAACACCACAGCGTAATGGTGTGTCCGAACGTCGTAATCGTACTTTACTAGATATGGTGCGATCTATGATGTCTCTTACTGATTTACCGCTATCATTTTGGGGATATGCTTTAGAGACGGCCGCATTCACGTTAAATAGGGCACCATCAAAATCCGTTGAGACGACGCCTTATGAACTGTGGTTTGGCAAGAAACCAAAGTTGTCGTTTCTTAAAGTTTGGGGCTGCGATGCCTATGTGAAAAAGCTTCAACCTGATAAGCTCGAACCCAAATCGGAGAAATGTGTCTTCATAGGATACCCAAAGGAAACTGTTGGGTACACCTTCTATCACAGATCCGAAGGCAAAACATTCGTTGCTAAGAATGGATCATTTCTAGAGAAGGAGTTTCTCTCGAAAGAAGTGAGTGGGAGGAAAGTAGAACTTGACGAGGTAACTGTACCTGCTCCCTTACTGGAAAGTAGTTCATCACAGAAAACTGTTTCAGTGACACCTACACCAGTTAGTGAGGAAGCCAATGATAATGATCATGAAACTTCAGATCAAGATACTACTGAACCGCGTAGATCAACCAGAGTAAGATCCGCACCAGAGTGGTACGGTAATCCTGTTCTGGAGGTCATGCTACTAGATCATGATGAACCTACGAACTATGAAGAAGCGATGGTGAGCCCAGATTCCGTAAAGTGGCTTGAAGCCATGAAATCTGAGATGGGATCCATGTATGAGAACAAAGTATGGACTTTGGTTGACTTGCCCGATGATCGGCAAGCAAATGAGAATAAATGGATTTTTAAGAAGAAGACTGACGCTGATGGTAATGTTACTGTCTACAAAGCTCGACTTGTCGCAAAAGGTTTTCGGCAAGTTCAAGGAATTGACTACGATGAGACCTTCTCACCCGTAGCGATGCTTAAGTCCGTCCGAATCATGTTAGCAATTGCCGCATTTTATGATTATGAAATTTGGCAAATGGATGTCAAAACTGCATTCTTGAATGGATTTCTGGAAGAAGAGTTGTATATGATGCAACCAGAAGGTTTTGTCGACCCAAAGGGAGCTAACAAAGTGTGCAAGCTCCAACGATCCATTTTATGGACTGGTGCAAGCCTCTCGGAGTTGGAATAAACGTTTTGATAGTGTGATCAAAGCATTTGGTTTTATACAGACTTTCGGAGAAGCCTGTATTTACAAGAAAGTGAGTGGGAGCTCTGTAGCATTTCTGATATTATATGTGGATGACATATTACTGATTGGAAATGATATAGAATTTCTGGATAGCATAAAGGGATACTTGAATAAAAGTTTTTCAATGAAAGACCTCGGTGAAGCTGCTTACATATTAGGCATTAAGATCTATAGAGATAGATCAAGACGCTTAATTGGACTTTCACAAAGCACATACCTTGACAAAATTTTGAAGAAGTTCAAAATGGATCAAGCGAAGAAAGGGTTCTTGCCTGTGTTACAAGGTGTGAAATTGAGTAAGACTCAATGCCCGACCACTGCAGAAGATAGAGAGAATATGAAAGATGTTCCCTATGCATCAGCCATAGGCTCTATCATGTATGCAATGCTGTGTACCAGACCTGATGTGTGCCTTGCTATAAGTTTAGCAGGGAGGTACCAAAGTAATCCAGGAATGGATCACTGGACAGCAGTTAAGAACATCCTGAAATACCTGAAAAGGACTAAGGATATGTTTCTCGTATATGGAAGTGACAAAGAGCTCATCGTAAAAGGTTACGTTGATGCAAGCTTTGACACTGATCCGGACGATTCTAAATCGCAAACCGGATACGTGTTTACATTAAACGGTGGAGCTGTCAGTTGGTGCAGTTCTAAACAAAGCGTCGTAGCGGGATCTACATGTGAAGCGGAATACATAGCTGCTTCGGAAGCAGCAAATGAAGGAGTCTGGATGAAGGAGTTCATATCCGATCTAGGTGTCATACCTAGTGCATCGGGTCCAATGAAAATCTTTTGTGACAATACTGGTGCAATTGCCTTGGCAAAGGAATCCAGATTTCACAAAAGGACCAAACACATCAAGAGACGCTTCAACTCCATCCGGGATCTAGTCTAGGTGGGAGACATAGAGATTTGCAAGATACATACGGATCTGAATGTTGCAGACCCGTTGACTAAGCCTCTTCCACGAGCAAAACATGATCAGCACCAAAGCTCCATGGGTGTTAGAATCATTACAGTGTAATCTAGATTATTGACTCTAGTGCAAGTGGGAGACTGAAGGAAATATGCCCTAGAGGCAATAATAAAGTTATTATTTATTTCCTTATAATCATGATAAATGTTTATTATTCATGCTAGAATTGTATTTACCGGAAACATAATACATGTGTGAATACATAGACAAACAAAGTGTCACTAGTATGCCTCTACTTAACTAGCTCGTTAATCAAAGATGGTTATGTTTCCTAACCATGAACAATGAGTTGTTATTTGATTAACGAGGTCACATCATTAGCAGAATGATCTGATTGACATGACCCATTCCATTAGCTTAGCACCCGATCGTTTAGTATGTTGCTATTGCTTTCTTCATGACTTATACATGTTCCTATGACTATGAGATTATGCAACTCCCGTTTACCGGAGGAACACTTTGGGTACTACCAAACGTCACAACGTAAATGGGTGACTATAAAGGAGTACTACAGGTGTCTCCAATGGTCGATGTTGGGTTGGCGTATTTCGAGATTAGGATTTGTCACTCCGATTGTCGGAGAGGTATCTCTGGGCCCTCTCGGTAATACACATCACATAAGCCTTGCAAGCATTACAACTAATATGTTAGTTGTGAGATGATGTATTACGGAACGAGTAAAGAGACTTGCCGGTAACGAGATTGAACTAGGTATTGGATACCGATGATCGAATCTCGGGCAAGTAACATACCGATGACAAAGGGAACAACATATGTTGTTATGCGGTCTGACCGATAAAGATCTTCGTAGAATATGTAGGAGCCAATATGGGCATCCAGGTCCCGCTATTGGTTATTGACCGGAGACGTGTCTCGGTCATGTCTACATTGTTCTCGAACCCGTAGGGTCCGCACGCTTAAGGTTACGATGACAGTTATATTATGAGTTTATGCATTTTGATGTACCGAAGGTTGTTCGGAGTCCCGGATGTGATCACGGACATGACGAGGAGTCTCGAAATGGTCGAGACATAAAGATTGATATATTGGAAGCCTATATTTGGATATCGGAAGTGTTCCGGGTAAAATCGGGATTTTACCGGAATACCGAGAGGGTTACCGGAACCCCCTGGGAGCTATTTGGGCCATAGTGGGCCTTAGTGGAAAAGAGAAGGGGCTGCCCTAGATGGGCTGCGCGCCACCCCCTTCCCCTAGTCCTATTAGGACTAGGAGAGGTGGCCGGCCCCCTCCTCCTCTTTTCCCCTCCGAGGAATCCTAGTTGGACTAGGATTGGAGGGGGAATCCTACTCCCAGAGGGAGTAGGACTCTCCTGCGCCTCCCCCCCTTGGCCGGCCAGCCTCCCCTCCTCTCCTCCTTTATATACGGAGGCAGGGGCACCTCTAAACACACAAGTTGACACAAGTTGATCCACGTGATCGATTCCTTAGCCGTGTGCGGTGCCCCCTGCCACCATATTCCTCGATAATACTGTAGCGGAGTTTAGGCGAAGCCCTGCTGCTGTAGTTCATCAAGATCGTCACCACGCCGTCGTGCTGACGAAACTCTTCCCCGACACTTTGCTGGATCAGATTCCGGGGATCGTCATCGAGCTGAACGTGTGCTCGAACTCGGAGGTGCCGTAGTTTCGGTGCTTGATCGGTTGGATCGTGAAGACGTACGACTACTTCCTCTACGTCGTGTCATCGCTTCCGCAGTCGGTCTGCGTTGGGTACGTAGACAACACTCTCCTCTCGTTGTTATGCATCACATGATCCTGTGTGCGCGTAGGAAAATTTTTGAAATTACTACGAATCCCAACACCTTCTCCTCTCTCGCACTGGCCCAATAAGGCCCATGTACCTCCCAGGGGGTTCCGGTAACCTCCCTATACTCCGGTAAATGCCCGAATTCACCCGGAACCATTCCGATATCCAAACATAGTCATCCAATATATCAATCTTTACCTCTCGAACATTTCGAGACTCCTCTTCATGCCCGTGATCACATACGGGACTCCGAAAAACCTTCAGTACATCAAAACACATAAACTCATAATACCGATCATCACCGAACGTTAAGCGTGCGGACCCTACGGGTTCGAGAACTATGTATACATGACCGAGACTCATCTGTTGTCAATAACCAATAGCGGAACCTAGATGCTCATATTGGTTCCTACATATTCTACGAAGATCTTTATCGGTCAAACCGCATAACAACATACGTTTTTCCCTTTGTCCTCGGTATGTTACTTGCCTGAGATTCGATCGTCGGTATCATCATACCTAGTTCAATCTTGTTAATGGCAAGTCTCTTTACTCGTTCCGTAATGTTACATCCCGTAACTAACTCATTAGTCACATTGCTTGCAAGGCTTATAGTGATGTGCATTACCGAGACGACCCAGAGATACCTCTCCGATACACAGAGTGACAAATCCTAATCTTGATCTATGCCAACTCAAGAAACACCATCGAAGACACCTGTGGAGCATCTTTGATAGAACACTAAGTGTTCCTCCGGTATTCGGGAGTTTCCTAATCTCTTAGGCATAGGAACATGTACAAGTTATGGAGAACGCAATAGCAGTAAACTAAACGATCATCGTGCTAAGCTAACGGATGGGTCAATCCAATCACATCATTCTCTAATGATGTGATCCCGTTCATCAAATGACAACTCTTTGTCCATGGCTAGGAAACTTAACCATCTTTGATCAACGAGCTAGTCAAGTAGAGGCATACTAGTGACACTCTGTTTGTCTATGTATTCACACATGTACTAAGTTTCCAGTTAATATAATTCTAGCATGAATAATAAACATTTATCATGATATAAGGAAATATAAATAACAACTTTATTATTGCCTCTAGGGCATATTTCCTTCAACTCAATTATCATATAGTATTCTATGATTGCTAATACTCAAAGCATATTTTTAGAAGAAATAGCATCCATCGAACAGAGAGAAATATAGAGGCTTAATTTTCACCTCCCAACTCATTTATCATTGAGATAATTGTCAAAAATAATAATACATGATCAAATATATGTGAATGGCCATATATGCCTGGATCTTTCCCCACCACATGATGCTTGCCCACTAGAGAATAGGTTGGAATAAGAAATTGACTTAACAAAAATAAAGTTAACAGAAAAAGTAAAAGATAAGCCCTTCATAGAGGGAAGCATGGATTTTCATAGGTGCTAGATCTCATTGCTTAAAATAGAGATGCATATATTTTGAGTGGTGTGCCTTTCCTGTCAATGTCATGACCGAGAATTCTCAATATCTTCCATGCTAAAAACATTATCAGTGGTTCCCAAGCGGAAAGGTAAAGTTCACCCCCCTCAACCATTTAAACACAAGCCATGGCTAGCCGAATCCTCGGGTAGCCTCCATACAATCAACTTTCTGGGGAGTTTGTTTCATTATATTTTTTCATTTTGACTACAGGACTGGGAATCCAATTTCCAGCCTCTCTTGTGCAATGACGTGAATAAACACCAATCGTGAGAATAACCCAGTTAGCATGGAAGATACCGACCACCCCATGCTTCTTCATGAGCGGTACGGGCACACAAAATAGATGCTTATATGAATGATTAGACTTGGGACATGCAAATTTACTTGGAACGATAGAGTAATACCGCATATAGGTAGGTATGGTGGACACTAATGGAAGAAACTTGGCTCAAGGATTTTGGATGCACACACAATATTCCCACTTAGGTCAAAATTTTTGGCTAGGAAAACATTCTAAACAAGCACCACATGTTGGAGGATCCATATCAATATAACTTCGATGGAAATATAACCAACCATAACTCATTATGTTGTCTTCCTTGTCCAACTTCCACTTGCTCAAGTTTGAAAATAATTAATGGGTATTCACAATCATAAAAGATGTCCAAGATAACATATTTGTATGTGAAATTTCTCTTCCATATACTAATTATTCATTAATTGCTTGTATCACTACTACAGGGTGCTGCTAATGTGACACTACAATCAAAGATCCTTCGACAAAACTGTCTATGATGCAATAATTGCAAACGGTGATGTAAAAACCTGTTAACAAGATGCATAACATTTGCGATGGCGGATACATCAAACACGGTTTGGATTTTAGTTGCGTGTGCGATGCGGGGCATACAGTTTAGTACAATGAACTGTTCGTGATGAGGCAGAACAACAGAAATGTGCAGCCAGATGAAGGTGTGTGCGATATACGAAACACTAATTTAAAACACAAAACCACATCTAACCAGAGGCTAGATGAATTATTTATTGCAAAACAGGAACAAAAAACAAGAACAAAAATAAAATTGGGTTGCATCCCAACAAGCACTATTGTTTAACGCCCCTAGCTAGGCATAAAAGCACAAATAGATCTAGGTATTATCATCTTTAGTATGCAATTCTTCAATTGCATAGTTATAACCTTTATGAGATTCTTTAGTTTTATCAAAGATCAAACTCCTAGGCTAGAAATCAAGAAATTCACTCATGGCAATTGGTCCCTTAATAATATCGAAAAAATTGGGGTGAACACTTATTGTTTTGAGATCTTCATTTTCTTTACTAGAATATTCACTCTTATTCTTAGGAACGTAAATAAACTTGGTAGTCCTAGTAGGAGGAAGATTTTGAGTAGTTTTAGCGGATGAAAAAGCGGAACCCAAGTAGGTAATAATATCTTCTAGTTTGCCAATTCTAGTAGAATCTTGATCTATCTTTTCATTAACTATGGGTTCCTTTTCTCTAAGATTCTTTAAAGTAACTCCTACCTTATATCCATATTGAGTAATCTGATTATGAATCTTTTTATCCAAATTGTTAATGAACTCTATGGTAGCAACTTGATTCTCAATAATATCAAGCCTTTGCATCACATGTTCCAAGGTTAAAACAGTTCCATTGATCAAAACAGGTGGTGGGCCTAACAAATCTATCATGGCATTGTAAGAATCAAAAGTATGACTCCCCAAGAAATTCCCCCTGGTAATGGTATCTAGAACATATCTATTCCAAGGAGTAATGCACACATAAAAATCGCGAAGAAGAACGGTAGTAGATTGCTTTCGAGTAGATCTATTTTGAGCATTGCAAATTCTATACCAAGCAGATTTTAAATTTTCTCCCTTCCTTTGTTTAAAATTGAGGACTTCATTATCGGGAGTGACAACAATGATGGGAGGACTAGCCATGAAAGCAAGACAAGCGATCTAACAAACGAGCACACAAAAAGCAAACAAAGAAGACGAACGGAAGAGGGGCGAAGAAAAGGCAAATCTTTTCAAAAATCATTTTAGAAGTGGGGGAGAGGAAAACGAGAGGTGAATGGCGAATAATGTAATGCAAGAGATGAGAGTTTATGATGGGTACTTGATATGTCTTGACTTGGCGTAGATGTCCCAGGCAATGGCGCCAGAAATTCTTCCTGCTACTTCTTGAGCTTGTGTTGGTTTTTCCCTTGAAGAGGAAAGGGTGATGCAGCAAAGTAGAGATAAGTATGTCCCTCAGTTTCAGAACAAAGGTATCAATCCAGTAGGATACAATGCACAAATCACCTAATACCTGCACAAACAATCAAACAACTTCCACCCAACGTGATAAAGGGGTTGTCAATCCCTTCACAGTTACTTGCAAAAGTGAGATCTGGTGGAGATAAATAAATGGTAAAGTAAATATTTTTGGTATTTTTGGTTTATAGATCGGAAAGTAAAAGATTGAAAAATAGTAGATCAGAAACTAGGATTGTAGATCGGAAACTTGTATGATGGAAAATAGACCTGGGGGCATAGGTTTCACCAGAGGCTTCTCTCATGATAGCAAATAATATGGTAGGTGAACAAATTACTACCGAGCAATTGATAGAAAAGCGCAAAGTTATGACGATATGTAAGGCAATGATCATGAATATAGGCATCATGTCCATGTAAAGTAGACCGAAACGATTCTGCATCTACTACTATTACTCCACACATCAACCGACTCCTGCCTCCATCTAGCTAGAGTATTAAGTTCATGTAGAACAGAGTAACGCATTAAGTAAGATGACATGATGTAGAGGAATTAACTCAAGCAATATGATTAAAAACCCATCTTTTTATCCTCGATGGCAACAATACAATACATGCCTTGCTGCCCCCTACTGTCACTGGGAAAGGACACCACAAGATTGAACCCAAAGCTAAGCACTTCTCCCCTTACAAGAAAAACCAATCTAGTTGGTCAAACTAAACCGATAGTTCAAAGAGAATTACAAAGATATCAAATCATGCATAAAAGAATTCAGAGAAGACTGAAATAATATTCATAGATAAGTTGATCATAAACCCACAATTCATCGAATCTCGGCAAACACACCGCAAAAGAGTATTACATCAGATAGATCTCCAAGAACATCGAGGAGAACATGGTATTGAGAATCAAAGAGAGAGAAGAAGCCAGCTAACTACTAGCTATGGACCCGTAGGTTTGAGGTAAACTACTCACGCTTCATTGGAAGGGCAATAGAGTTGATGTAGAAGCCCTCCGTGATCGAATCCCCGTCCGGCAGGGTGCCAGAAAAAGTCCCTAGATGGGATCTCATGGGTAGAGAAGGTTGTGGCGGTGGAAAAGTGTTTTCGTTGACTCCTCTAGTGGTTTGGGAATATATGTGGATATATAGGCGAAATATTAGGCCAGGGAGTCACGGGGGGGGGGGCTAGAAGGCATGGGGCGTGCCCTTCCCCCTGTGGCTGCCTCCTGGCTCTTCTGACTTGATCTCCAAGTCTTCTGGGTGTCTTCTAGTCCAAGAAAAATCATCGCGAAGGTTTTATTCCGTTTGGACTCCGTTTGGTATTCATTCTCCACAAAGCTAAAAAACAAGAAAAAAAACATAAACCGGCACTAGGCTCTAGGTTAATAGGTTAGTCCCAAAAATAATATAAAATAGCATATTAATGTATATAAAACATCCAAAACAGATAATATAATAGCATGGAACAATAAAAAATTATAGATACGTTGGAGAAGTATCAATAACCAAATTAAGCATCAAATTACATAAGTGGCTACTACACACATGACATTTGCACACACCAAAGTAAATTATTACATGCATAGTTACATAGGTGGTTACTACACACATGACATTTCCACACACCAAAGTAAACTATATATTACATGCATGATTAACTAGGATAAATGATCATCTGATCATCATCTACTTCTTGTGACCCTTGCCGCTACTCCTCTGCTTGTGGCTCGATCCGGCCTCGTCGACTTGGGTAATGAGGCACTTCCTCATGTCAACGATCCACCTGTGCATCTCGTAGCATCTGTACAAGCTCTTGGCCGCGAACCTGAGGTTAGGTTCATCTAGTTGCCCCATCCAGGCCCCGTGCAAGGATACGAGACTTTTTCCCTTGGCATTCTGCTTCATCTTTTCATAGTAGGGGTCGATGATGGCCAAGGAGAATTCAACTAGGGAGTCCTTCTTACTGCTTCCCCGTACCCTGTAGTGCTCACTGATTTTGACAAGGTTCTTGCAGGCTAAGCCCGTAACCCTAAGCACTTTTACATCGTCGGTGGTTTCCACCATAGCAAACTTGTAGTCAGTGCTGTTGATAAACCTAGTGAAAAGGTCGCAAGGCTCTATGGCCATGCAATAGTGGTAGATGAGGACATGATGGCGCACACACAACTGGGCGACGACAACCTTCTGATCTTTGCCGGGAAGACTGGCGATGCACTGGAGGATAATGCCGACCACTTTTGTACTTGTCTCCAGCAAGCAACTACTCCACGGTGTTGATGTAGTCCTCCACCACGGCTGGGTCAATGGTGTACACCACCGAGAGATCCATCTCCCTCGCGTGGGTCTCGACTTCATGCTTGCTGAACTCCATTGGAGCACCGCTAGGTATCCTCTCTGTATGTGTCATCGTGGGTGTGCTTGTTGTGTTGTGGGGCAAGATCGAAAGGTTGAGGAGACCAAGGTTATAATGGCCATGGGAATTAATGGGGAAGCCATATGGATTGGAATATCCGCACTCCCGGATGGCAGTTCTAATTTGCAGCGTGTAACTCCATCATGCCGCACGTAACTGCATCGCGGCGACGCGCGCGGCACAACGGCATGCATATGGGCCCCCAACATGAACGTGCGTAGGCCCCAACCACTGGCAGAGCGCGCGTGCAGGCACGCGAGCAGAGCGGTTCGTGACGCCTCAACGGCGAGCAATCATATATATGCATATAGTAGTTGAACATGCAAGGATAAGCTATCCACAATCCGAGCGGGTGGAGCTACGCGAGCAGAGCGCGCCGCGGCACCTAACGGTGAGCAGAGCACGCCGAAGGACGCGAGCAGAGGCCGGCATAGTGATACGTGGCAAATTAGATGAACTACGCGAGCGATGGCGGTGACATCAAACATGAATCGGATTAGAGTTGCGTGTGCGCTACACGGCATATGGTTGATCCACCCTAGCTGTTTGTGATGGAGTAAGCTATGTGTGTTGTGGGCAAACGCTTGCTGGTATATAACCATTTGTGATTGATGAATTCATCACCGACGGGTTACCTAGTGTGGTCCGTGTGCGATGTGATATGCTCTGTCTGCACAACATGTATGCTCTGTGTACAGAAGAGCAGCATATTTATACTTGTAATAGGACATGATTGCAAAACCAATTTAAAGATCCAATTACGTTATATAACAAATACCATAAATATTGCAAGGTTTAAATTCTAGCATTACAAGGCCCAAATTCAAATATTACAAGGTTCAAAATATTCAGACACATAAAATTCATGTTCTTTAGAATCTTTTCCATGCATTATTTTTGCAAAAGGATCAGCCACTGAGAAGTCATATAGCGGCTCGATGAAGTGACTTCCGAACAATCTGTCATATGAAGTCACAAACTGAAATTCAGCTTGTGCAGAGCCTTTTCCATTTAGCTGTAGACGCCTGCACTTTTTAGCAATCCATTCACTTTTGCATAGTAAATATTGGGCAAACCTCATTACCTTGAGAAACCTTGCTTTCTCAACAAAGAACCTCTCAAACTTAATTTCTATTGTGGTGCCTCGGTACTCGTTAAAAGTAATTTATGTGAGATGAAGATCAAGGCATTCAATGGGATTGTTATATTCCCCAATAGTTTCTACTTTCGGGCCTGCTACTATCTTCAAACGAAGACAACATATTAGTGCCTAGCTACAGATTTGAACACTTCGGGCCTCTTTGATTTGTAGGATTTCTAAAATACACGAAAAGAGTGAAATGCCACCTTCAATCTTTCATGATAAACTTTTATCGCAAAATCATGTCGGGTGAAGGAATAAAATGCATATGTACGCTAGCATCTCAAAAAATATATGTATTGAAATCCTCCAAATTTACTTGGTGGGAGAAGTTGATCCTCCAAACGCGTACAACAAAGTGTGTGACCGAGATGCGAGGACCTGTGTGCGGAAGCCATCCTTGGTGGGGAGAAGGAAGATGATCTCCCCAAGGATGGCCTCCGGGAGATCGCTGATGTGGTCCGCCCGATATTCTATGGGTTCCTCAGATCCTGGGGGTGTGGACGCTTCTGCCCGCGCTGTCGGGTGCAGGATCTACAGCCGGCGGCGCCGCTGGCCGGAGCCTCATCTGTGTACATAGCAATCTGAAAAAAGGCAGAAACATACATGTCGTACATTCAAAATCAATTCTCATGATCTGGAAGAAAAAAGGGCACAAATGTATATGTAGGACATTCAAAATCAATTCTCAAGATCTAGCTACGAATTATTAGCAAGCACGCTAACCCTAGTCAGATTATTAGCAAAAAAATCATTTGTACAGAACAGACAATTAATCACTAACCATAGATACCATTCAAACAATCAATACACTACATCGATGTAACGAATCTTACTCTGATTTCATGGACTGGGTGAACATAACCAAGGGTTTCTGTTACCAACAAGGGGGCGGGGGGGGGGGACTAACCTATTTTTCGTCGGAGTCAAAGTCGTTGTCGGAGTAGTTGCGGGCCTCCCGCTCTGGCTGGGGAGGCACGACAACGGCGACGAAGTCAAGGTCGTGCTGCCGCCCGTGCGAGACCTCATCGGCGGCGACAACAACCTCTGTGCTTAGCTTCATGCAGTGTGCGGGTGCTTCACCAGCCCCGGCATCGCCACTCTCACTCGACGGTGACACCTGTGGACGGGGTGTGCGGCCGCCTATTATGATCAACGGATCAGGCGCGCCATTAATATGGAGCAATGGGAGCGAGGTGGCCGGCGGTCAAAGGGCTGGCTCACCTCCAGGTGAGCCTGCGCAGCGAACTGCTGGCTTGCCTACCATCATTTCACACAACTACTAGCATGCCCCATGGTGAGTGTGTAGCGAACACGTGCATGCCTCGGCCTCTCGGACTACCTGCTAGCATGCGTCTCGTCAACTCATGCATGCTCGTACGGCACACGGGATGCATGTGCGGCACATATTATATTGATTTTTCCTTTTTTATGATTAATTCTGCCGCTTTATTGCTTAACCAAAGCACGTCACATACATAGTTGGTCTAACACACACAGTTCGGATAAAGTGTCTGTTTGCGATATTGGTTGATAATTATTTATAATTTCCTGTATGTAAGAAGATTATATCAAAACTTGTCTCAAATTTGAAAAAAATCACAGTCTATTGGTGTCCATATGACACCATGATAAGTTTCATGAATTTCAACATAGTTTTGGATTTATAGGATTTTAAAATCAAGATTCTTGATGTTAGAAATTTCTTGCATGGGGACTAAACATGCACCCAGGGACACATACACATATGATTTTGCAATCCATTTTCGTGCACCATCATGGGTCTCATGTAGATTAAATTTGATTTTTGCACATTTAAATCCCTAGGAAACCAATCAATGTATAAAAAATGGACAAATGTTATCTATTTTTTTTCAATTTTCAACACTAAACTCCTTGGTCGCATGTTCGCTGCAGAAAAAGTTTGACATGCATCTTTGGGCCACATGCACGTTGTGGTCCTAGGAGACTCACTCACGTGGGCCCGTGAGGTCACCGTCCAACACTATGACATGCGATGAGAGAGGTTAATGTGACCAACAAGGATGGTCATTTTTTGGTTTTTGTTACGTACGATAGGAGTATACATATAGTACGGGTTGAGGAGGGTGGCCAGAGGCAATACTACACGTCATATAGGATAGTCACTCATGTGCGATGCTTATATCCATGGGCCCACGACGTTGTCCTCCATCACTTTGACCCAACAAGTACGTTTATTTTTGGGTTGTGTTGCGGTAGGAGTATATAGTATGAGTCAAAGAGGGGAGGAGGGGCCGGGGCAGCACATACTACACACACGTCATGAATGATCTCGACCCATGTGGGGACTTTTCGGTTTATGAGGCAGGTGCCACAAAGAAGTTGTGCGTATTGGGTATTAAAAACATCACCAACACATTGGGCCACGTGCAGACGATGGTTGTCACTCATTCGCCTGCGATTCTTCCCTCCATGGGCCCGCGAGGTCATCGTCCTTCTAATATATGACACAACAAGAAAGGTAATTTGACGAACAAGGAGTATAAATTATGTGTCGAATAGAGGAGGGGGCAACATATATATACTACGTGTCATGAACCTCGGTTCGTGTGGGGGACCTAAAGGTTTCCGAGGCAGGTGCTGCATCAAAGTTCTGCATATATATTAGGTATTCAAACATCACAACCACACACCTCCATACACATGTTTGGCCCACAAGCAAGAGACGGCGGTTGTCCTCTAGCACTCACTCACAGGGTTATCAGCGAGATGCTTCGTCCATCTTTGTGTGCCCTCTTGGTCAATCACTTCGAGAGGTTAATTTGACTTATAATTAGGAGGGGATTAAATTTTGGTTCGTCTTATATGGTTCAGTATATGCAACTATACTTCACATGCATGTGTACCCATGAATCCCTCCCACCGGTTCGAAGTGGGGGGACGAGCACGCGACACGTCATGAACCAGATCTGTGTGGGGACTGTGCGATCTTCGACGCATGCATGCGCCGCATAAAAATGTTGTGCTTTTGGTATTCAAACATATATGCATGCATCACGCATGTCCATACATATGTTTGGGGCACATACATGCAATGGTTATCTTTGTACACTCTCCCTCGCTCGGTTATCATCGATGGCCTATATATTCGTGGGGCCGCGTGGACGTCGATCACTTCGACCAACAACGCGAGAGATGTTACCAGGGTGGATTCTAATTCTCTTGGTTTGTGTTACCGTATAGTCATACGTCGATCATGGTGAGATTTCAGACCTAAGTTCGATGGCTTGCATTCACATGAATCCCTATATATAGTACACTACGCGTCGTGAACCCTCGCACTATGTGGGGACTTTTCGGTTCCAAAAGCACGCTGCCACATCAAAGTTGTGCATTGGGTATTGATATGTCTCCAACGTATCTATAATTTTTTATTGTTCCATGCTATTATGTTATCTGTTTTGGATGTTTAATGGGCATTAATATACCTTTTTATATTATTTTTGGGAATAACCTACTAACCAAAGGCCTAGTGCAAATTGCTATTTTTTTGCCTATTTCAGTGTTTCGCAGAAAAGGAATATCAAACGGAATGAAACCTTCGAGAGAGTTATTTTTGGAACGAACGTGATCCAGGAAACTTGGAGTGGACGTTAAGAAAGAAGTGAGGAGGCCACGAGGCGAGAGGGTGCGCCCCCACCCTCATGGGCCCCTCGCAGCTCCACCGACGTACTTCTTCCTCCTATATATACCCATATACCCTGAAAACATCCAGGAGCACCATGAAACCCTATTTCCACCGCCACAACCTTCTGTACTCGTGAGATCCCATCTTGGGGACTTGTCCGGCGCTCCGCCGAATGGGGAACCGATCACGGAGGGCTTCCACATCAACACCATAGCCTCTCCAATGATGTGTGAGTAGTTTACCACAGACCTTCGGATCCATAGCTATTAGCTAGATGGCTTCTTTTCTCTCTCTTTGGATCTCAATACAAAGTTCTCTCGATTCTCTTGGAGATCTATTCGATGTAATTCTTTTTGCGGTGTGTTTGTCGAGATCCAATGAATTGTGGGTTTATGATCAAGATTATCTATGAACAATATTTGATTCTTCTCTGAATTCTTTTATGTATGATTTAATATCTTGGCAAGTCTCTTCAAATTATCAGTTTGGTTTGGCCTACAAGATTGATCTTTCTTGCAATGGAAGAAGTGCTTAGCTTTGGGTTCCATCTTGCGGTGTCCTTTCCCAGTGACAGCAGGGGCAGCAAGGCCCATATTGTATTGTTGCCATCGCAGATAAAAAGATGGGGTTTATATCATATTGCTTGAGTTTATCCCTCTACATCATGTCATCTTGCCTAATGCGTTACTCTGTTTTTATGAACTTAATAGTCTAGATGCATGCTGGATAGCGGCCGATGTGTGGAGTAATAGTAGTACATGCAGAATCGTTTCGGTCTATTTGTCGCAGACGTGATGCCTATATACATGATCATGCCTAGATATTCTCATAACTATGCACTTTTCTATCAATTGCTCGACAGTAATTTGTTCACCCACCGTAGAATTTGCTATCTTGAGAGAAGCCACTAGTGAAACCTATGGCCCCCGGGTCTATCTTCCATCATATTATTTACCTATCTACTTGCTATTTCCATCGTTGTTTATTTTGCAATCTTTATTTTCCAATCTATACAATAAAAATAACAAAAATATTTATCTTATTATGTCTATCCGATCTCACTTTCGTAAGTAACCGTGAAGGGATTGACAACCCCTTTATCGCATTGGTTGTGAGGTTCTTGTTTGTTTGTGCAGGTATGAGGGACTTGCGTGTAATCTCCTACTGTATTGATACCTTGGTTCTCAAAAACTCAGGGAAATACTTGCGCTACTTTGCTGCATCACCATTTCCTCTTCAAGGGAAAACCAACGCATGCTCAAGAGGTAGCAAGACGGATTTCTGGCGCCGTTGCCGGGAAGATCTACGCACAAGTCAAGACATACCAAGTACCCATCACAAACTCTTATCCCTCGCATTACATTATTTGCCATTTGCCTCTCGTTTTCCTCTCCCCCACTTCTAAAACGATTTTCGAAAACCTTTGCCTTTTCTTTGCCTTCTTCCTGTATGTATCGTTGTTTGTGTTTCCATGTGCCTTCCATTTTCTTGCATCTTTGCTTGCTAAAAATCTATTGATATGGATCCACTTAAATGTTCTACTTGGATCATCTTTGATCCTCATGCGCTCGTGCTGAAACCCCAACTAGCCTGGTTGATGGGAAATCTTTAGATAAGCATGCTCATTTTGTGCAACACTGTTTTTCTGAAAAAGGGAGAATCTTATGGGATCAAATAAACAGATTGCTGTGTTATGCTTGGAATCGTTGTGAAATTTATGATTTTACTTGTTGCTCTAAGAAGCCTAAAAAACACCTCCCCTACCTATGTGAGTTTAATGATAATGAAATATTATCTTCTTATGCAAAGGGTGTTTATAGTTACTACGATATCGGACAAATTGAAGAATTTGTTGCTTTTAAGGGTGCTTATGAAGTTACTTCTTTGATTGAAAAGTATGATGTTACTCTCTACGAATCTGAAAATTTTGACATACTTAAATATTGCTATGAAAACTATGCTCATAATGTCTATGTCAAAGAATTTATTGAAAGAATGACCGCTCCTTGGGAAGAAAATAATGATATGCATGAATCTATAGATAATTATGATTCTGATGATTTGATTGAAATATCCCTTGATGAACATGATGCTTGCTATTCTTGTGGCCATGATGCCAATATTTATGAAAATGAGTTTGCTATAGTTCCTTATGTTAAACATGAGATCGTTGATATTGCACCCATACTTGATAGTTCCTTCGATGAAAAGCATGATTTTACTGATGTTATTCTAAATTATCTTAATGACAATTGTGTTAATGATATGCAAAACCTCAAGCTTGGGGATGCTAGTTTTTCTATGACTACTATTTGTTGCAATGATCATGATTCGGGTGATTCTTCTTTTGATCTTGAAAATTTATTTAAGCCCCATGATGAATATGAGATTGATAATAGTGTTTGCAATATTATTGAAAGTAGGTTTGGAAGAGTGCCAACTTTAGATCCCACATATTTTGAGAATGTTCATTCTTATGAAGTTTTTGATAAAAGTGGGTTTGGAGAGGTCATGACTTTAGTTAATGTTAATCCCACTATTTTGGAAGAGTGTCAACTTTGCATGCATGTGGATCATGTTGAAAATATCTTATGTGATAGCTATTTTGTTGAATTTGCTTATGATCCCACATGTAATTATTATGAGAGGAAAATATGATTGTAGAAATTTTCATGTTACTAAATTACCTCTCGTTATGTTGAGATTGCTATTGTTTCTTTCCGCTTCCTTGCATATGCTAGTTTTTGCTTGCTATGATAATATGTTTTCCTATAAGATGCCTATGCATAGGAAGTATGTTAGAATTAGATGTTTTTGTTACGTGTTTCATGATGCTCTCTTTGTGCTTCAATTCTTGTCTTTCATGTGAGCAGCATTGAAATTATCAATGCCTAGCTAGGGGCGTTAAACGATAGCGCTTGTTCGGAGGCAACCCAATTTTATTATTGTTCCTTGCTTTTTGTTACTGTTTAGTAATAAATAATTCATCTAGCTTCTGTTTAGATGTGGTTTATGTTTTTAATTAGTGTTTGTGACAGGTAGAACCTTTGGGAAGACTTGGGGGAAGTCTTTGCGATCTTGCTGTAAAAAACAGAATCTTTAGCGCTCACGAGATTTGCTGCCATTTTTTTATTGGAGAGTGCAATTAGGTTGATTCTTTTTGCAGATGATTAATAGATAAATTCCTCACGTCCAACAGTTATTTCAGAATTTTTGGGGTTACATAAGTATTTGAAACCTATAGATTACTACAGACTGTTCTGTTTTTTGTGTGTTGTTTGCTTATTTGATAAATCTATGGCTAGTATCGGGGGGTATGAACCATAGAGAAGTTGGAATACAATATGTTTAACACCAATATAAATAAAGAATGATTTCATTACAATACCTTTAAGTGGTGGTTTGTTTTCTTATACTAACGGAGCTCATGAGATTTTCTGTTGAGTTTTGTGTTGTGAAGTTTTCAAGTTTTGGGTAAAGATTTGATGGATTTTGGAATAAGGAGTGGCAAGAGCCTAAGATTGGGGATGCCCAAGGCACCCCAAGGTAAAATTCAAGGACAACCAAAAGCCTAAGCTTGGGGATGCCCCGGAAGGCATCCCCTCTTTCGTCTTTGTTCATCAGTAACTTTACTTGAGGCTATATTTTAATTCACCACATGATATGTGTTTTGCTTGGAGCGTCTTGTATTATTTGAGTCTTTGCTTTTACTTTACCACAATCATCCTTGTTGTACATACCTTTTGGAGAGACACAGATGAATCGGAATTTATTAGAATACTCAATGTGCTTCACTTATATCTTTTGAGCTAGATAATTTTGCTCTAGTGCTTCACTTATATTGTTGAGAGCACGGTGGTGGTTTTACTTTATAGAAATCAATGAACTCTCATGCTTCACTTATATCATTTTAAGAGTCTTTAGAACAGCATGGTAATTTGCTCTCGCTATAAAATTGGTCCAAATATTATAGGCATCCAAGATGGGTATAATAAAAACTTTCATAAAGAGTGCATTGAATACTATGAGAAGTTTGCTACTTGATGATTGTTTCGAGATATGAAGATGGTGATATTAGAGTCATTCTAGTTGAGTAGTTGTGAATTTGAGAAATACTTGTTCTGAAGTTTGTGATTCCCGTACCATGCATGTATGGTGAACCGTTATGTGATGAAGTCGGAGCATGATTTATTTATTGATTGTCTTCCTTATGAGTGGCGGTCGGGGACGAGCGATGGTCTTTTCCTACCAATCTATCCCCCTAGGAGCATGCACGTAGTACTTTGTTTCGATAACTAATAGATTTTTGCAATAAGTACGTGAGTTCATTATGACTAATGTTGAGTCCATGGATTATACGCACTCTCACCCTTCCACCATTGCTAGCCTCTCTAGTACCGCACAACTTTCACTGGTACCATACACCCACCATATACCTTCCTCAAAACAGCCACCATACCTACCTATTATGGCATTTCCATAGCCATTCCGATATATATTGCCATGCAACTTTCCACCGTTCCGTTTATTATGACACGCTCCATCATTGCCATATTGCTTTGCATGATCATGTAGTTGACATCGTATTTGTGGCAAAGCCACCGTTCTTAATTTTTTCATACATGTCACTCATGCATCATTGCACATCCCGGTACACTGCCAGAGGCATTCAAATAGAGTCATATCTTGTTCTAAGAATCGAGTTGTAATTCTTGAGTTGTAAGTAAATAAAAGTGTGATGATCATCATTATTAGAGCATTGTCCCCTGTGAGGAAAGGATGATGGAGACTATAATTCCCCCACAAGTCGGGATGGGACTCCGGACAAAAAGAAAAAAAAAAGAGGCTAAAAAAGGAGAAAAGGGCCCAAATTAAAAAATGAGAGAAAAAGAGAGAAGGGACAATGTTAATATCCTTTTACCACACTTTTGCTTCAAAGTAGCACCATGATCTTCATGATAGAGAGTCTCCTATGTTGTCACTTTCATATACTAGTGGGAATTTTACATTATAGAACTTGGCTTGTATATTCCAATGATGGGCTTCCTCAAAATGCCCTAGGTCTTCGTGAGCAAGCGAGTTGGATGCCCACCCACTTAGTTTCTTTTGTTGAGCTTTCATACACTTATAGCTCTAGTGCATCCGTTGCATGGCAATCCCTACTCACTCACATTGATATCTATTGATGGGCATCTCCATAGCCCGTTGATACGCCTAGTTGATGTGAGACTATCTTCTCCTTTTTGTCTTCTCCACAACCACCATTCTATTCCACCTATAGTGCTATATCCATGGCTCACGCTCATGTATTGCGTGAAGATTGAAAAAGTTTTAGAACATCAAAAGTATGAAACAATTGCTTGGCTTGTCATCGGGGTTGTGCATGATTAAATACTTTGTGTGATGAAGATAGAGCATAGCCAGACTATATGATTTTGTAGGGATAACTTTCTTTGGCCATGTTATTTTGAGAAGACACGATTGCTTTGTTAGTACGCTTGAAGTATTATTATTTTTATGTCAATATTAAACTTTCATCTTGAATCTTTCGGATCTGAACATTCATGCCACAATAAAGAAAATTACATTAAGAATTATGCTAGATAGCATTCCACATCAAAAATTCCATTTTTATCATTTACCTACTCGAGGACGAGCTGGAATTAAGCTTGGGGATGCTTGATACGTCTCCAACGTATCTATAATTTTTTATTGTTCCATGCTATTATATTATCTGTTTTGGATGTTTAATGGGCTTTAATATACATTTTTATATTCTTTTTGGGAGTAACCTACTAACCAAAGGCCAGTGCAAATTGTTGTTTTTTGCCTATTTCAGTGTTTCGTAGAAAAGGAATATCAAACGGAATGAAACCTTCGGGAGAGTTATTTTTGCAACGAATGTGATCCAGGAGAATTGGAGTGGATGTTAAGAAAGAAGCAAGGAGGCCACAAGGAAGGAGGGCGCGCCCAGGGGGTGCTAGGCGCGCCCCCACCCTCGTGGGCCGCTCGCAGCTCCACCGACATACTTCTTCCTCCTATATATACCCATACCCTAAAAACATCCAGGAGCACCACGAAACCCTATTTCCACTGCCGCAACCTTCTGTACCCGTGAGATCCCATCTTGGGGCCTTTTCTGGCGCTCCTCCGGAGGGGGAATCGATCACGGAGGGCTTCTACATCAACACCATAGCCTCTCTGATGATGTGTGAGTAGTTTACCACAGACCTTCGAGTCCATAGTTATTAGCTAGATGGCTTCTTCTCTCTCTTTGTATCTCAATACAAAGTTCTCCTTGATTGTCTTAGAGATCTATTCGATGTAATTCTTTTTGTGGTGTGTTTGTCGAGATCCGATGAATTGTGGGTTTATGATCAAGATTATCTATGAACAATATTTGATTCTTCTCTGAATTCTTTTATGTATGATTTAATATCTTTGCAAGTCTCTTCGAATTATCAGTTTGGTTTGGCCTACTAGATTGATCTTTCTTGCAATGGGAGAAGTGCTTAGCTTTGGGTTCAATCTTGCGGTGTCCTTTCCCAGTGACAGCAGGGGCAGCAAGGCACATATTGTATTGTTGCCATCGAGGATAAAAAGATGGGGTTTATATCATATTGCTTAAGTTTATCCCTCTACATCATGTCATCTTGCCTAATGCGTTACTCTGCTCTTATGAACTTAATACTCTAGATGCATGCTGGATAGCGGTCGATGTGTGGAGCAATAGTAGTAGATGCAGAATCGTTTTGGTCTACTTGTCGCGGACGTGATGCCTATATACATGATCATGCCTTGATGTTCTCATAACTATGCGCTTTTCTATCAATTGCTCGACAGTAATTTGTTCACCCACTGTATAATTTGCTATCTTGAGAGAAGCCACTAGTGAAACCTATGGCCCCTGGGTCTATCTTCCATCATATTATTTTCCTATCTACTTGCTATTTCCATCGTTGTTTATTTTGCAATCTTTATTTTCCAATCTACACAAAAAAATACTAAAAATATTTATCTTATTATCTCTATCAGATCTCACTTTCGTAAGTGACCATGAAGGGATTGACAACCCCTTTATCGCGTTGGTTGCGAGGTTCTTGTTTGTTTGTGCAGGTACGTGGGACTTGCGTGTAATATACTACTGGATTGATACCTTGGTTCTCAAAAACTAAGGGAAATACTTACGCTACTTTGCTGCGTCACCCTTTCCTCTTCAAGGGAAAACCAACGCATGCTCAAGAGGTAGCAGGTATGTATATACTCAAACTCCACATGACACTTCATACATATGTTTGGGCCACATGCATGCAGTGTTTGTCTTCAGGCACTCCCTCGCGTGGTTATCGGTGACAAGCTAGCCTATTTTGTGGGGCCGCATGTGGAACGTCCATGCATGACTTTGACCCAACAAACAAGAGAGGTTGCATGACCAAGGTGGTGATTCTTCTTGGTCAGTCTTACAGTACACCTTCGTGAGATGCCCCCTCCCACCAACTCAAAGTGTGTGTGGGGGGGCATAGTACTACTTCGTACTAGATGAACCTCCATGGGGTTGGGGATATACGGTTAATTTTCTATGGACATGTGCCACATGAAATTCGTGATTTGGTTATTTAAATAACACCACATCATTTTCACACACACACACATCGCGCCACTCGCAGGCATGGTTCGTATGTGGTCTCACCCATCTAATGCCAGAAGAACACATCTGTGGGCCCGCACACGGTCCACATTTGATCGGAAGCAATGGTGGGGGGTTGACCATGATGTACTCCTTTCGGTTTTGTGTTATGGTAGGGTGAGATGTCAGACCTAGCTATTTGGGGGCAAGCGTTCATACCTAGGATTCCCCTCCCGGCAAGACGAAGTGTGTGTGTGTGTGTGTTTGTGGGGGGCTGCTAGCAATAATAACGCGCGCTTTGTGCGACAGGTGCCACATCAAAGTTGTGCATTGGGTATTTGAACATCAAACCACCATTTTCATACATATATTTAGTCCAGATGCAAGTGTGTTCGTGTTCTAACCCTTTCCCGCATTTTTTCGCCAAATTTCTAAATAGCAGACGAGTCGGACGCCACAACCGTCTATGATCGCGTACGAAATAGACACGGTTCCTAAGGACTACCTGTGTGCCATGCCACTGCCCCAGTCACCCACATGATCACAGTAGATTGGGCTCCATGAGGCTTCCCTCCCCCTCTTGAAAATATCTACTCCCTCGCAATCTCGAAAATATCTACCCGCCTAGATGGTTTTCTGTTTGATAGCACACGATTAGTATGTCTGGACCGTGTGCGATGTTTGTTACTCCCGCTCTGCTTCAATCAGTAGATCCAAATTTTCAGTGGCCCTGGCATTTTACTCCCGCATGCATCTCTTGCAATCTCAAAAATATCTGCTCGGCTGGAGTGTTTTTCTGTTTGATAGCACACGATTATTATGTTTTATCTGTGTGTGATGGTAGTTACTCCTGCCCCGCCCCGCTCTGCTTCAATCCCTTGATCCAAATTTTCGGTAGCCCCACCAATTTACTCCTGCCTAGTAAAATTTTCAGTACCTGCGGCATTTCTTCAAACACCACCTTGGACCCCTCCACACACACACAAACCAAATCCTTCGCTCACCCCAAGTCCTCCGCTCACACACATACACACCACCCCTCCGTCGCTCCAAACATAGCTAGGTCACCGCCGCCGCCGCGTCGCCTCCATCGTCAACCTCTGTCGGTCTACCCATGCAGTTTACCCACCGATATACATACCCTCGCTTCCCTGAGTTTCTTAGATGACGCCTATGAAACATCCCCTTTCCCAGAGATCCCCATCCCCACCCCTTCCCCACTCCAGAGCGTCACAGCCTAAGCGCGGCTACGCTTCCCGGGCAGCTCTAGGAGCAAATGGTCCAAAAGAGATTTACCGTGGCCTCTTCTCCCGATGTTGGGGAGGTGGCCACCGAGGAAGCTAACGACAATGGCTGGACCTGGATTTAGCCTTTCAATCAGCAGTCTAGAGTATTCTGGCATGTCGCGGACACCAGCTACGACATCGAGGTTGTCGACACCGATGACTTGACGCGGGCTATGTCACAGCCTCACAGGTTAGATTGCGCACCCCAACCCTTCGTGTTCGATAGCCGTCGATCTCACGGATGGCCCTGCAGCTGATCTCTTGCAGCTCGTTATGAAGAATTTTCCATCCTTCATCACCATGGAGCCCCTTTTGTCAATTCTGAAGACATGTTCTACGACGCTGGCTTGGGATCCTCAACTGGCAAGTCAGACCTCATCGACAGGGACCACGAGGAGGAGCAAATCGGTGATAAGTGAGGAAACCCATGATTTGTTTTCTCGAACCCCTTTTGTAGTGAGAACCTGTCCAGTATTTATTCCTATATTGGTTGTTTGCATTATGCCTTGTTTATTTCTATGGTTTATGGTCGTTCGGTTCTTTGTAGTTAGCATATGTCAAGTTTCAATTGCCATCTTTGGATGTTCGTAGTATACCTTGTTTATTTCAGCTATTAACAGTGTGATGTTCTATATGTGCTAGTATGAACTGTGTAGTTCAATTTCATCAATACCAATTTTAACAATAGCTCTATGAATGACTATATTTGGTTGCTATTAAGCATGTTGAACTCCCTCTGAATATTTTTAGTTCGCATATAAGAATTGTCTAAAGTCAAGCCTCATAAAGTTTGACCAACTTTATAGGAAAAATACCAACATTCACAATATGAAATCAATATCAGTACATGTGTCCTGACTTAAATTTTCATATTGTATAACTTTACCATGGTAGATGTTGATATTTTTTCATATAAATAAGGTCAAAATTTATGAAGTTTGACCTCGGACAATTCTTATATGCAGAGTAAAAAGGACTGGAGGGAGTATTTACCATGCCTTTCCATTTTATTTAACAATGGCACTGTTGGTGTACTTTAGGGCTATTTGGGCCCAAACTAGCTCAAACTAACTCTAACCCATGGATCCAAATAGGGCCAATAACTAGTGTACTTAGACCTGCACAATACAAGTTTGAATGACTATGTTTGCTTGTTTTTAAATATTAGGCCTGTTGCAGTTAGTAACACACCTGTCCACTTCTTGTTTTTAGTATTATGTTTTTAACAATTTGGTCTTGCACATGTAGGTCCTACTGTCAGAGGTTTTAACCCACTGTTTGACCCTTTTTGCATATGTGGAAATGAGTTGTCCATGTGTATCAGTCAATTCAAGAAACTCAGAAAGATTGTGATGACAAAGAAATTGGCCACAAAAAACAACAAGATCTTTCTCTGCACAATGAAGAATACATGAGTTCCCTACAGGATGGTACTAACTGTTATACCTTGTCTTAATTCCTTTGCACCATTTCAAATCTAGAGAAGATTTTTATGCATATCCTTGTTTTCAGGCCTTTCCAAAGTAGTTCACTGATGATTACCTCTCAAAGCACCTGTATGGTCAAGAGGCGAGGAAGGTATTCGTACAACACCCACGGTTCAATATTGAAGTGTTCCTGAAGATGATAAAGGATGGTCGGTCAATCATGCACATGCAATAGCCTAAAGTTGCAAACACCTTCCACATCAATGAAGGCTCAATATTCGCCTTCCACTTCAGCATGTTTCCAGATGGGATCCATTTGTCTATGTACCATCTATGATGCTAATTTCGAAAGGTTATAGATGTTGCATGTGAAACTTGGTATTGGTGCAGTTGTGTAATTGGGTAGCTAAGTACTGAAGCTATATGATGTTGTACTCTGATGTATTTCAATTATGAAATCCTGCTTCCTTAATATGAAAATATAATATATTGTGTTCTTAATATGAAATGTCAATTAGACTAATAAATGGATATTAGTAATAGGGCAATTAGCCTACTAATGGCCAATTAGCCCGCTAATTGGGTTTTCTATTGCAAACGATTATTGAGAAAACACCGTGGGCGATGACATGAGGCAACGCACATAGTTTCTAGGAATAAACCGTGTTGGATTAATGAAAAATCACACACGGCATCCTCTTGAAAACTGTTTGTGTTAGGCCACCTTGCGCAAACGTTTACCACATAAAAAGTATTCGTGATGGATAGTCTTTGTGAAACAGTTTCTTCTATGCACTGTGTGTGATGCATTCAATGACGCAAACGATAAAATTGTTAATATCGTGTGCAATGGCAGCACTATCACAAATGATTCAATGGGGAAAATTGTGTGTGATGCACTTGCGAACGGAAATGTTTTCCTTGGAATGACTATGTGGGATGTATATACGAATGTACACGAACTTCTTGGATTAACTGTGTGGGATGTACATACTAACGGAAATGTATTCCTTGGATTCACTATGTGGAATGTACATACGAACGGAAACGTTTAGCTGGGATTGACTGTGTGGGATGTACTTACGACCGGAAAGGATTTGTCCTGTATAATTGTTTTTTAGCACAACTGTACGTATAACCATATTTGATCGCTCGCCCATCGCACATGACCTCACTTTGCCGAGCATGTGTGACCGGAGGGCCTATCGCCAACGGTTTCTGGGTCGTCTGGGAAGGACCCCCTTATCACAGTCACTCGTTTGGCGATGGTTCAAAATACCGTCGTGGAAAGGGGTTAAAACCTTTTGTATAGCACCTCGTTGTACCGGTGTATGAACAATATTGTGATTGTCAAACTTCAATAAAATTTACTTTCTAAACCCAATGTGAAACTAATACAAGGCAAGATACAAGCATATGAACCACATATAATTTCAACTTTATGATATTCAATTCATTGAACTATTTACTCTTAGGATATAAGTGAAGTGGAAGAGTAAATGACAAACTACTCCAAAAGGATATAAGTGAAGATCAAATGAGTAGTTAAATTAAGTAGCTATGTGAGGACTTTCTCTCATTTAAAATTTTCATATCTTAAGTATTTTATTCAAACAACAAAGAAACAAAGTAAAATGACATTCCAATAATAGCGCATATCATGTGAACAAGTAAAAACTTAGGCTCAACCAAAACTAACTGATAGTTGTTGAAGAAGAAAGTTGCGATGCCAAGCGGGCATCCCCAAGCTTAGATGCTTGAGACTTCTTGGAATATTAACTTGGGATGCCTTGGTCATCCCCAAGAATGAGCTCTTGTTTCTCCTTAATTCCTCTCATATCATGGTTTCCTTATATCTTAAGGACTTCATCCACACAAAACTCAACAAGAACTCATGAGATAAGTTAGTATAAATCAATGCAAAACCTTATCATTCTCTACTATAACAACTCACTAAAAGTATGATTTAATATTGCATATTAAATGCCTCTGCATATTTAATACTCCTATCCTCAAATCAAGTCATTAAACAAGCAAACATAATAGCAATCTGTCTAAACAGAACAGTCTATGAAGGATGAAACAAGATTCATACTCCTTTAACTCCAAAAATTCTGAAAAATTACCACACTGTAGAAATTTATCATGGCTTACTTTGTAAAAATTTCAATATTTGATCATGTTCTAACTTTTCTGAAGAATTCAAACAATAATAAAACTTTCTGTTTTCAAACAACAACATATAGACTTGCAAAATAAGCATGGTGAAGGATATACTTGACACTTCTATTGAAATAAAAGATACAAAACATTATTCTAAATAACAGCAAGAAAATACAACTAAAATAAAATTATGCTCCAAGCGAAAACACATATCATGTGATGAATAAAAATAATGCTCCAAATAAGGTTAGCGATAATGTTGAAGACGAAAGAGGGGATGCCTTCCGGGGCATCCCCAAGCTTGGACGCTTGGGTCTTCCTTGAATATTACCTTGGGGTGCCTTGGGCATCCCCAGCCTTAGGATCTTGCCGCTCCTTATTCTCCTCATATTGTCATCTCACCCAAAACTTGAAAACTTCAATCACACAAAAGATAACGGAACTTCATAACATGGGATAGTATGATGAAGAGCACATCATTCACTTTGGTACTATGAGGATAAGATTCATAACTTTTCTCACATAATGCCGACTGTACCCTATCATTTACAAAATTTATATTAACCACTATAAGCCACAGAAACTATAAAACAAGGAAACTATGCACTGAAAACAGAATCTGTCGAAAACAGAACAATCTGTAATGATCTGAACAATCACCATACTTCTGTAACTCCAGAAATTCTGAAAAATTAGGAAAAAGTCAGAGATTTGTATATCAATCATGTGTAAAAGTTTCAGATTTTTGGGTGCTCCAATGATTTTATACAATTCCTTTACTGGTTGCAAAAGTTTCAATTTTTGAATAGAATCAAGTCAACTAGTGTCCGCACTATTCCAAAGGCTTTACTTGGCAGTTTATTTAGACAAAAGCTTTAAAACATGATTACTAAAGTAGCTTAATCATGTGAACACACAAAAACAATAGGTATAAGTGTTGGTTTGTCTCCAACAAGTGCTTTTCTTTAATGACTTTTTAGCTAGGCATGATGGTTTCAATGATGCTCACATAAAAGTAAAGAATTGAAACATAACGGGGGCATCATGAAGCATATTACTAGCACATTTAAGCCTAACACACTTCCTATGCATAGGTATTTTGTGAGCAAACTACTTATGGGAACAAGAATCAATTAGCATAGGAAGGCAAAACAAGCATGACTTCAAAACTTTCAACAGATAGAGAGGAAACTTGATATTATTGAGATATGTAAAAGCATATGGTCGTCTCTCATAATAATTTTCAGTAGCATCATGAATGAATTCAAAATATAGCTATCACGTAAAACATTATTTTTCATGATTTGTAAGCATAGAAAATTTATTTCTCTCCACATATGCAAATTTATTCTCATCAATAGTAGTGGGAGAAAACTCAACAAAATAACTATCATGAGATACTTGATTGACATAATCAAATTGAACATTAAAATCAGGATCACAAGTTTCATGGTTGTCATTATTCTTTATCACATACATGCCATCACCATAATCATCATAAATAGCAACTTCGTTGTCATAATCAATTGAAACCTCTTCCAAAATACTGGAATCATCATTAAATAAAGCCATGACCTCTCCAAATCCACTTTCATAATTATTACAACAAGATTCAACACCCTCCAAAATAGTGTGATCATTAATTCCTATATTTGACACTCTTCCAAACCCACTTTCCTCATTATAATCATCATAAATAGGAGGCATCCTATCATCATGATAAATCTGCTCATCAAAACATGGGACACTAAAAATATCATCTTCATCAGACATCCCCAAACTTATGGCTTTGCATATCATTAACATCATGGATATATAGGTTTTTGTGATCTGAAAGTAAAAAAAACAGCAAGGTAACAAGTAACAAAAGTGAGCACAGACGGTATTGCAATGCTTGAAAACAAGGCCTAGGGTTCATACTTTCACCAGTGCAATATCTCAACAGTGGTAACATAATTGAATCATATAACCATCCCTCAATGTGCGACAAAGAATCACTCCGAAGTTCTTATCTAGCAAAGAACACAAGAGTAAATTATTGTATGGTACAAAACCACCTCAAAGTTATCTTTTCCGATCATTCTATTGAGCCATTCCTATAAGTGTTAAAAACAGCCCTAGAGTTTGTACTAAAATAACACCATATAATATTCAATCCAACACAAAGAACTTCAAATAGTGCCCCCAAAGTTTCTACTGGTGAAAGTAGGATGAAAATGTGCATCAACCCCTATGCATAGATTATCCCAATGTCACCGTGGGAATCCGCAAGTTGATTGCCAAAACTTATATCAAGTGAATCAATAGAACACCCCATTGTCACCACGGGTATCCACATGCAAGACATACATCATGTGTCCTCAATCCAAAATATTAAATCTGATAATAGTGAAACCTCAAAGGTAAAAGCTCAATTCATCACAACAAGATAGAGAGGGAGAAACACCATATGATCCAACTATATTAACAAAGCTCACGTACATCAAGATCATGCCAAATCAAGAATATGAGAGAGAGAGATCAAACACATAGCTACTAGTACATACCCTCAGCACCAAGGGTTAACTACTCCCTCCTCATCATGGTGGCCACCGGGATGATGAAGACAGCCTCCGGTGATAATTTGCCCATCCGACAGGGTGCCGGAACAGGGCTCCGGATGGAATCTTTTTGGTACAGAGTCTTGTGGCGGCGGAGTCAAAGTTATAGGTTAACTTTTGGGGGTTTCCCTATTTATAGGAACTTTCAGCATCGGAATCACGCGAAAAGGAGTTATGATGAGCCCACAAGCCACTTGGGAACTATCACCCCTGGGCGTGCCCATGTCTCTTGTGGGTGCCTCGTGGCTCTTCTGTTCCTCCCACAAAGCTTCGGGGGTCTCTTTTGTTCCAAAAAAATCATCAAAAAGTTTCAGCCCATTCCGAGAACTTTTATTTCTGCACAAAAAACAGCACTAGGTAGTTGTGCTGAAAACAACGTCAGTCCGGGTTAGTTCCATTCAAATCATACAAAAACATATAGAATTTTTGTAAACATGACATGAATACTTCATAAATTATAGATATGTTGTAGACGTATCATGGCAACACCCTTGCCTTGTGCCAAGCTTGGGGGAGGTGCCCTGGTATCATATCACCATTATCTATCTTAGCTTGATCCTTAGTTATTTCATGATTTAGAAGATACAATTTTAGTTTGATCTATTTTTGAGTGCTTTCTTAGTGATCTATCTATTTATGTAATTGTGTGCGAGTTATATAATAAAGAGTAGTTTTGAGTCTTTGCTTTGCTTTCTTGTTTCAATCTTAGTAATGAAAAATAATAAAAGAATCAAAATACCATATGTTAATCCCATGGGGAGTAATGACTTCACATCAAAGAATTATAGTTGATAAAATTTGTTTTAAACATACTATTAGTCATTGGTGCAATCCATGAAAAAAGTAATGAAGGAAGAGAGGTCTCACATATAAATATACTATCTTGGACATCTTTTATGAATCTGAACCCCCATAAAGTATTCTATATCAATTAGTTGACATTGGACAAGGAAGACAACATAATGAGTTATGGTTGCTTAAATTCACATAGAAGTTATATTGTCATGGATCCTCTACATGTGGTTCTTGTCTAGGTTCTTTTGATAGCCAAAATTTTGCACTAAGTAGACATACTACGTATGCATCCAAAACCCTTAAACCCAGTTTCTTTCCATTAGTGTTCACCATATCAACCTACGAATTGAATAAGATCCTTCAAGTAAGTTGTCATTGGTGCTTCAAGTAGATGATTAGATGATCGTTCTCCTAGTTTAGAATGAATGTAATTGTTTATTGAGGTGTGTGCAAATGATTTGGATAGTCACTTATGTAATTGGATGTTTATTTTGGTTATATATGTTGTTCTTTTATAGACAGAGCAAATGACATCGCAGGCGGAGTAAACTAGGGAACCCATCGGTGATGATTTCATCAATCACTGACAATTGTATACCAGCAATCGTTTGCCCACAACACGCACAACTTATTAGCAGCAATCGTCTGTGTTATTATCGTTCTTCACACACATTTCTGATTACGGACATGTTTGCCCCGTATCACACACATCTTGTTCAGTTGAACTCGTCCTGTTGTCTTGGCTCATCCCAAATAGTTCATCCGAGTGAACTATATGTTGTATATCGCACACACCTTGATCTGTCTGACCGTTTCTATTGTGTTGCCTAATCACAAACAGATCATCCAAGAGAACTGTATGATGTATATCGCACACACCCTCATCTGGCTGACCATTTCTATTCGTATGCTCATCGCAAATAGTTCGTATGGACCAACTGTATGCCGCATATCGCACACGCAACTCTGATCTGAATCGTGTTTGCTGTCTGTGCCATTGCAAACCTTTCGTATCATTTTTACAGTTTTCTTACACCAGCATTGTGATTAATTCATCACACATAGTTTCATCGAAGGGTCTCTGATTGTATTGTCGTGTTAGGACCATCCTGCAGTAGTGCTCACATAATGTTTGTCTAATGCCAAATGTTTATGAGGAAGAATGGATCACTTTCCGCTTCCTAGACCAAGACTTCAACATCACTCTAGATGAGTGGTGTACTCACTTTGGTTTCAACAACAACAATGATGACATCCATCATATTTATGATTATCTTGAGCCGCACCCAACGCAATCCTTCTACCAGATGAGTTACCATGGTTCCAAATAAAGGGCCAGTTGCATCGAAAGTCCTACTATTCGATTATTTTATTATATTATCACTAACTCATTGCAGGCACGAGGAGAAGTTTCTAAGGTGAATGATGATGATATGCTAATTCTTGGGAAAGCGGCTAACCTTGACGTCGATTATTCTCCCAACTTAGGGGCAATACTTATGTTACACCTTGCGCACCAAGAAAACCATGCACAGATATATTGCGTGTAGAGGAGTCATCACCATGTTGGCCAAGTCCCTTGGCCTCAACTACAACGATCTCCGGCCCATTGTTGGTAACAACTTTGTTAATATTAGAGTTCATTCTAGTGCTATAATGGTGGTGGTTCGTCGTGGTCATCATTGTATTCGAATTCTCGAAGTTAGGTACTTGTTACCTACTCTTATGCCTAACTGTTTCTCCATTCAAGATGAACTTTTGCATTATGTGCCATGGGAAGGAGATGCGGCCTTTGAACAAGAGGCCCCTCAACCAAAACAAGTTGATGAAGAAGATCTTGCCTCCGACGAAGAAGAGGAGCAGCCCCAAGATGATCATCCACAACAAAGCCGACACCGCCTACATATGCCTTTACATTCTTTAGGGCTCCATCAATGACATGATAAACCTTGCCGAATCCCTTCAAAGCACATCCGCCTACATGAACACCAACTTTTCCCACTGGATCCAAGGATGGGCTCCTGACTAGCTGATTGCGGCTTGAACTACGTCGGCATTTCCCCAAAGAGGAAGGGATGATGCAGCACAACTACGGTAGGTATTTCCCTTAGTGATGAGACCAAGGTTATCGAACCAGTAGGAGAACCACGCAACACTACGTAAACAGTACCTGCACACAAAGAACAAATACTTTCAACCCGACGTAAAAGAGGGGTTGTCAATCCCTCCCGGGTAAAAGATAGGTAAAAATTGTAGTAGATTGGATAAATAGATCTCGCGGGAATGCGAGATAAAATAAATAACAATAAATTGCAGAAAGGTATTTTTGTGTTTTGGGATTAATAGATCTGAAAATAAAAGCAAATAAAAATAGATCTCAAAGGCAAATATAATAAAGAAGAGACCTCGATGCCGTAGATTCCACTAGTGGCTTCTCTCAAGAAAAATAACATATGGTGGGTAAACAAATTATTGTTGGGCAATTGATAGAACTTCAAATAATCATGATGATACCCAGGCAATGGTCATTATATAGGCAACGCGTCCAAGATTAGTAGACCGGCTCCTGCCTGCATCTACTACTATTACTCCACACATCGACCACTATCTAGCATGCATCTAGTGTATTAAGTTCATGGAGAAATGGAGTAATGCAATATGAACGATGACATGATGTAGACAAGATCTATTTATGTAGAAATAGACCCCATCTTGTTGAATAGCTATGATACATACGTATCGGTTCCCCTTCTGTCACTGGGATCAAGCACCGTAAGATGGAACCCATCACAAAGCACATCTTCCCATGGAAAGAAAAATTGATCTAGTTGGCCTAACTAAACCAAAGATTCAAAAAAGAAATACGAGGCTATAAGTAATCATGCATATAAGAGATTAAAAGACTCAAATAACTTCCATGGATAAAAACATAGATTTGATCATAAACTCAAAGTTCATTGGATCCCAACAAACACACCGCAAAAAGAGTTACATCAAATAGATCTCCAAGAGACCATTGCATTGAGAATCAAAAGAGAGAGAGGAAGCCATCTAGCTACTAACTACGGACTCGTAGGTCTACAATGTACTACTCACGCATCATCGAAGAGGCACCAATGAGGAAGATGAACCCCTCCGTGATGTTGTCTAGATTGTATCTGTGGTTTCTGGAACTTGCGGTGGCTGGAATTGATTTTCGTCGACTCTCCTAGGGTTTCTGGTATATTGGGGTATTTATAGAGCAAAGAGGCGGTGTGGGAGGCCAACGAGGTGGGCACAACCCACCTGGGCGCGCTTGGGCCCCCTGGCGCACCCTGGTGGGTTGTGCTCCCCTCGGAGCCCCCTCTGGTACTTCTGTGGCCCAACAAGTGTCTTCTCGTCTAGAAAAAATCTCCAAAAAGTTTCGCCGCGTTTGGACTCCATTTGTTATTGATTTTTTGCAAAGTAAAAAAGAAGCAAAAAATAACAACTGGCACTGGCACTATGTCAATAGGTTAGTCCCAAAAAATGATATAAAGTTCTATAAAATGATTGTAAAACATCCAAGAATGATAATAACAGCATGGAACAATAAAAAATTATAGATATGCTGGAAACATATCACTAGCTGCCGCCACAATGATCTCACCAGTTCGGGCTTGCAAAAGCTTAAGCTTTGGGGGAGGTCACTACCACATCTACATCAAGATGTGGTAGTTTTATTTTAATAAGTTGTAATGAGGTTGTACTTTAGCCCGCTAAGGTTCAAACCTTCATGTTGGTTTGTTCCAACACTCTTATTTTTATTTTCTTTCATTTTTCATATTTATTTTTTCCATTTGTGATTTTTCATTTGCAAAGTTAGCTTTCAGAAACCTCAAGACAAAAAATAGAATAAGTTTCTCTTTGTTATTTTCTTGTGCCTTTGGATTTTTTGCATTGTTGTTTTATATTTTAGAGGAGTTAATCTACGCCAGACAATGCGGAACACAAGCTTAAGGGCGAGAAGTATGTACATTCATGATCATGAAGATATGTCCTATGACTCCCGTCTTTTGCACTTGAATTACTAAAAATAGATGTAGTAGTAGTATGTGTGATGTGGGATAGTGGGAGTAAGTCTTGAGAGATAAAACAAAGGTTTTGTTCTAGTAGATGAAATAATTCTGTAGTCTTCGCTCTATTTAATCTAGATAATAAATACTTGTCGTGGGACTGTTTTAAAAAGAAAGTGATCTTAACAAAAAAATAACTATGCAGAAAAAAATAACTATGCACAAAAATAATTGTCGTGGGTGTTGAGAAAAATTGTAGAGAGATAATATTATAGATACTCAATCATATATTGTTTATTTTAATAGACTCAATAACACTTGTCAATTAAATTATCTAGAGGAACTTAGTTGAAGGGTGAACTAGATTATGCCAAAAATTTGTGTTGTATTTCTAACATGGTGCTTTAGCTTCTTGCTGGTGTTATGCCTTGCTACTCTATGCATGTGTACATGTGTAAATGTTGCTTCGTCACCTTTCTTGATGTTATGTTGAGAACTCTGCTGGCCAATGAATGATCCAACAAAGTCTTAGCTGGGATTTCGGCTATGAGTTCGTTACCGTATGTAGTGGCAACACTACATCAAATATTATTCAGCCTTCTCTTGAATGTGTGTATGTGGTAAATACCGGGTAGTGATCACAAGAGCTCGAAAGATACAACATATTGGTCCATAATGCCCAAAAGCCACTATGAAACCTTATACATGATCACTTATTTGGCATAATTCTGCCACGTGACAATGAAAGTTTCTGCAAATAATGATTGAAACTAAGTGCTTGAGAGCCTTGATGATGAGACACTCATGTGTGTGTGTGTGTGTTAGCGGGTTAATATAGAATAATGTTGTCTTTCCATACTTTTCACTCCCTAATTTATGTTTTCATTATTCAAAGAAAGAAAAACTCTTCTGTGCATTATCGGCAAGCAAGTGTTAACTAGAGGAAATATAATTAAGTGCTACCATGTTATTTCATCTAGTTTAGCAAGAACTTTGAGTTGATTATCTTTGCTTCACTAACACTTGCATTATAACCATGGCACCGCTACTGCTACACTAATTTTTCAGGTCAAGAAGCGAAGGGTATGTAGGCGTACCGATCATAAGTGAACCAAAACCTTCTCATTACTTTGGTTTAAATAACCGAGTTCCTTATGATTTAGATTTATCTCTATGTTGCTTGAGGAAAATCAAGATTAACCTTGGGAGATTTGATGAGTGTTGTTTTTACACTCCTCTAACCTATGTTTAAATCCACAATGTTTCATTTAAACTAAGATATTCGCTTCGATATTGCTACTAGTGACTAATGAATGCAAAGGATTCCAAATATTGGATCTTTATTTCGTTTCCACGGGAAATGAGCTATTTATGGACGAAATCAAGCCAATAGATGGAAATGAGTAAAGTGAAGATAGAGGAGATCAAGTGGGAGGCGCAGCAAAAGAAACAACAGGAAATACGACATTCCATACGGCCACCCCCGCTCGTATGGATGGTCGTATGCCATGCCAACCATGGCGTCTGATCCACCTAAACAACCTTTGTAAAATGCCAGGCGCCAAATGAGCAACAGAACAACCCACCACATCATCATCTTCGCATCAGTCACCTCCATCAACTCTAGTCGCTGCCATTTCCCATCTCCGTAGCCACCACCTTCATCACCACCATAGTTCTGAGCCATCTAGCTCCATACTTGTAATCGTATATCACATTTGGTATCCATTGTAAGACATGTTATCAATTAATCAATCCTCATGATGTGTTCTTCAATGAGTTCATGTGATCTGATCTCCATGTGTGAGTAGTCCAGTAAGGTCATGGTTTGAGGCAAGGCCTTGCAACCTGATGTATTTGTTGGAGGGATCGATGCAAGTACTTTGAATTAACACCCCGTATATGTAGCATAAAGTTGCTTCGTAGTTGTCTCTTGTCTCGTTCGTGTTCTTCATCCCTGCAGGTACCTAGGATCATGGAGAACGAGTCTCGAAGAGTCCAAGGGCAGGGTGACCATGAATTTTTATTCTAAACACCAATAACAGAAAGGTTTAGTGCGGTAACACAAATCCTATCTCTAGAGATTCAAGAGGTGTAGTCACTAAACGAGAGTGCTTTTGTCTGATTATTTCTATCTTAATTATCGAGGCAACGTCAAACGACAGATAGGGCTTTCGGTTGGACAATTGACTCTTGATGTAGGATGTGTGCTGGTCAAGACGTAATTTGGATACATCCCCCACTTCGATACGTAGCAAGCACATTTTGATGGATAACTTCCAGAGCACAAATTAAGATCGTGATGATCCTGACACAAATATATGGTTGTAAGCATAAGTCCTCATACCCATGCCTATTTTTATTATAATGTTTTCAGTGTCAGCTTGATTTCAATATCGTCAAAAATTGGAATTTAATTCTCTAGCAAAAGCTTCTTAAACGGTAGCATTCTCTCATGGGTTCAATAACTCAGGGTCACCTCTAGAGAAAAGGCGAGAATCCTTTTTGCTCATTCACCCTGTTAGTAAAGGAACTAATCAGCCACTACCATGCTACCACACCACCGACAGAACCCTAGGCCACAGCCGACACAATGCCGTGGAAGTGGACCCCCGCAAAGCATAACCACGAGGCCGACTCCTCCTAGGGGTGATCCTGTGCGCCACCATTCACCTTGATACTGCTGATGGCTCGTTGCCGTGACGAGATCGCAGGTACGTCCCCATGGATATGGTTAGAGGTACTGGGAGGTGGCCATCCCAGTGCCTTGGCCTGATGTGCACCCACCAAGCGGCTGGCACTTGAACCTAGAAAGCGTTCTAGTACCAGCAGTTCTCGCCTCCGGTCACGCACGGGTGGAGGGGATCTATCGCCTTTGGGAATCACTTTCGGACGACCTTGTTGACAACTCGACTTTTGCCTTGGAATTTCCCTACTAGGGCACGTTGTTTGATGATGAGAACAACCAGCGATGTCACTCGTCCTTCGTGTGTCCACATGCTCCAGCGCCTAAGCTGTTTGGGGGCTGTGGTGAAGGAGGAGATCGAAGACGTCGAGGCCCCTCAAGTAGGCCCTCGAGGCCTCCTAGCTCGAGCTCGGGTCTGACCTGCCCCTCTCGTTCCAGACATTAACAATGGAGGCCACCACGATGGAGCCGTGGCCACAGCATGGCCTATCGGGGTAGATGTGGACTTCCATGCTCCTAGCGATGCTTGAGATGGAGAATGAGCGTTGGGAGCACCAGGAGGCACCATCTACGCTACCGCGTGCCAGCTACAGGGCCACCACCACCAATGGCACCAGGATGGCCATAGTCTCCTCCAATCTACGTCATCCCTGCCGGTAAGAGGAGAAGGACAGGAGTAGATTTGTGGTTATTTAATCTTTAGTTATGTTTTTAGTTTAATTAATGTACTAACACGAACTTTTGGTGGCCTAATATATACATTTTGAATTAAAAAGAAAAAAAATCTAAAATGCATCGTGCCATTGGGACATAAACGAATTTTTGGTGTGCGTGCCATCCAAATAGACAAAAAAATCTTCATTTGGGTCGACCTGTTGGAGTTTCCCTAACCCTTGATCGGATAGCAGACAAGGAGTTGTGGAACAGTATTTCGGTACTTCAGTTTCGGTTATTCTCTCAAGGGAAACACTTCCTATCTATAGTCTAATATGAGGCCATCTTCAGACCTGTCAACTGCCGTCGATTCTATAGGAATCTCACGGTCACAGATTTTGGGCCATATATGAAGAAAAAAATCCTGTCAATCTGGAGCTAACCAGCCGCACCATTCGCCTGCAAATCGCTCCCTCGCATCCCCCTTCTCCGCTCGCTAGTAGGCAGCCTTTCCCAACCTCGCCGCCAACTGCCCTGCCCCATCCTCTCTGACATCGGCATTGACCTACTGCCTCCCTCTCACCTCATCATTCGAGCATCACAGCCATCTCACACCCAGATCTCTTTCTACGGTCACCTCACACGCACCTCCGCTAATCCCGCAATCAACCGCACCGGCCGCATCGTGAAAGTGCAACTAATCCCCGAGTGGTTTTGGTAATTCATAACAATGTATAGCCCATTGAACTAATATCCATTCGATTGATCATTTCAGAAAGTTCAATGATTGGCATGGCATGGACTAGAGATGTTGACCCCTCAAAATGCTAAGGACAAATATTGGTAAAAGCCCAAGACTCTTCATTTCTATCTTAGTGATCCAAGATCACATTGAGTCCATAGGAAAAGCCAATACTATTAAAAGGGGGTGAGGTGTTGCTTAATGGTTTACTTGCTCAAAATTCTTAGTGATATGATCCAAAGCCCTCAACCACTTTCTCAAATCCAAATATGTCCTAAACCTAAAGTCAAACTCAGCCCACCGATTTGATCCATCTGGCGCCACTGAGTTCCTTTGACATAGCCATAGCTAGAAACCCTAATCAGTTTGGTCTCACCAATAGTGATTTCGGTCTCACTGAGATGGGATTGCAAACTCTCTGTTTCCCTTCGTAACGTTTCGATCTCACCGAAATGAGAAATCGGTCCCACTGAGTTCGCAATGCAAACTATTTGTTTCCCTTTTGTAACATTTCGGTATCACTGAAAGGAGCGATCAGTCCCACCGATTTTTCCTGACCAACTCTTTGTTTGCTTATTTGATGAGGACATCAATACCATTGTAACACCCACAACCCCTGCTGCTATACATACTGGACCAATTACTAGAGCTCGTGCACGCCAATTAAATTACCAGGTACTTTCGTTTCTTGGTAACAATTCTAATGTTCATGAGAATATGATGCTGCCTAAATTGGATACATTTGTTTTGGTTACAAATGAAGGGCCTAGCTGGGACAAGAAAGATGAACCTTGAAGCAAGTTCAAGCATGGAGATGATGGTGTGCGCAAGGGGAACAAGAACGGAGTTACAAGTGATGATTCCAGGACTTTGAAGCCACCATAAGGAGTGCATGAAGCCTTGGATGAAATATACAAGATGCCACTTCATACATTTCATCCAAAGGCTATTCTAGGTGATGCTTCACCTTATTTTTGGGCCAGGCCCATGTAATTTCAAAATACTTGATTATAGGCTATTTTTAGAGTCTGTGTGTGTGGGGAAACAAGAGATAGGGTTGGTTTCGGACCCCTCCTCCAAGGGCCACGAAATTCCCCCCCTCCATATATACAGCCCTTAGGGCATCGTTTAGACTGGGTTTGTCTAGATTAAAGTTCTCCATAGCTGCAACTTCGCATACTTTGTTTGTGTTCAACGATTAGACAAAGGCGTCACAAAACCCCACCTTGATCAATAAAGCTTTCCTCTTATATTCGCAGTATCCATATTGCAATCTTAGTTTCTTGCTTGTTCTTCATTTGCCTACAGGAAACAAACCTTTGTGGTCAGGTTGATCATGCTCCGGCTTGGTCAATAACCTCTCGGAGTTGGTTTAGTGATTGCTAAGGCATGACGTCTTCGAACGTTCGTAGTCGGATCGTCAAAGTCGACTTCCTCCAAAACGATAGCCACCATCTCATCGGAAGACGGGACACCTTTGCCTCTATCAAGTGGTATCAGATTTCCAGGTTGCTCAGTGAGATTTTATAGTTTTTGATAGTTTAGGACGAGTTTGTTCTTCATACCTATAGTCCACGAAAAACCCCAAAAAATTAGGTACTCAATACCATGTTTAAGCTTTCCAAGATCTGATGATAAGGACATGACTACCTTGGATACGACCAAAAAAATTGCATACATGTATATTTGTGAGGTGATTTCTAATGCAAACTATGAAATGATTTATTTATGTCATCCAGGACAAAAATACTCCAGAGACTTTTGTGCCATGTCTAATTGCATGTGTATGGGACATTTGTACAATCCACATATCAAGATAAGGGAAAAAGAGAAGTTTAGGTGCTGTTCAAAAAGTCCTCTCACGTCACTTTTGGGCCAAGAGAAGATAGAGTCCAAGTCTCTCATTTCCTGGATTCAGATTCGGACTGCACAAACATACCTGACTCAAAACGCCAACAACGTTTTCAGGTGGACTCCGAATTGGGTGATTATTTTCTTGTTTGAAAGTAGATTTCGTGTTGTCTCTAACATAGTTGATTTCACCTTCAAATTTGTCTGGAGCGTTGAGTTATGGACGAAATAATCTGACATTGCAGCACAATCCGAGTCAAACTACAAGCCCAAAGGTGTTACATCACCTCCACTTGGGCCCATGAGCCTTGTATCACCTAGGGTTAGTTTTAGGCTGCCTTGGGACGTCCTTCCACCTCCTTGGCCGCGACCCCTTTCTCCTATATAAGTAGATCCATCTAGTAGCTTTTTCCATGGGATTTGTTTAGATAAAAGTTAGCCATTGCAACTTCGTGTACATCATTTGTGTCCAATGACCAAACCAAGACCGCTTTTGGATCCCACCTTTATCAATACTTCATCTATATTCGCAATATTCAGATTGCATTATCATATTCTTGCTTGTTCTTCGATTGCTTGCAGGAATAGACCTTCGTGGTCAGGCTGATCATGCTTCCGGCATCGTCTGTAACCTCAGGAGATTGGTTCAGCGATTGCTAAGGCGCAACGGCGTGCACGTTTGTAGTCGGATCATGAAAGTCGTCTCCACCAAATCTATAGTTATCATCTCATCGGAAGATCGGGACACCCTCGCCTCTATCAAGTGGTATCAGTTTTTAGGTTGCTCGGTGAGAATTTCCAATTTTTCCTAGATTAGATTTATTTTCTTACCTATTGTCCAAGAAAAAGCCACAAAAAAAGTTAGGTCTATTCAACCTTTGTCCAAGCCAATCTGAGCCTTTGCAATTTTCTTTTCATTGCTTGCATAGTTGAATTATCGGTTGCATCATCTTGTGAAGTTGCTGGTCTTAGTGTCTTGTTTGTTTAGAGTTTCGAGTTCTGTTCACATTAGTCATGCCGCTGCTACATCATTATCCCTTCCGCTATCCACCACCCATCCATCAATTTCCACCACGTTTTACCCATCGTTCATTGTCACAATCATAGTTGAGGTCATTCACATCTTCGCTAGATCCAATTTGCATCTTATGTTGTTTGTGTTGGAAAGAGGGTGAGAGAAAAAAAGGTAGAGAAAAAAAGAGAAAAAAGTTAAAAAAAGTCAAAGAAAAAAAGGAGAGAAAGAAAAAAGTGTGAGGAAAAAAAGAGAGAAGAAAAAAAACAAATTCGGATCTATCTAGACTCAATCTCGTAATTGATTTCGGATTGGAATTTGTTTCGTGCACTATTCAGTAAAACAGCCATAACTTCCTCATACTAAGTCCGTTTTGGCTCCGCAAGTACTCAAATGAAATATAGCGACGAGTCGCATCTAAATAATTATAGAGACTAGTTCAATATTTGGTGCCTCAAAATCGGCTTCTAAATAGGTCTTTTTGCCCTCCGAAGTTCGCAACACAACTTGTTCCAGTTTTTCACACCAGTTTTAGAATTTTTTGACTCCTCATATCAACTCGGAACTGAGTGATTCTTTTTGCATTTGAAAGCTTGAGTCGGTGCCATTCTTGAGAAAAATTATTAGAAAATTGGACAAACTTTTCCAGAGAAAAGTTTAGAGAAAGTTGTTGTATATCCTGCTTGGTAGTTGTTTTTCATCATTATCTTTACTGCCGTTGTGATCTTCTCTTATATCTTGATGTCTAGAGCTACTTGGTATCCTTCATTGATGCTAGTTGTGCTATGCCATGACCTCATTAATATTCTAGCCTCGTGTCTCTAGTCTGGTCTAGCCTAAGACCAGCACAGTACCGTCGTTGAGCGTTTATGCAACATTGCATCTCTGAATTGATTATTCCTAATCTTTTTCTACCATATGTAGCCAACCCGGCTCCACATATTTCTACATCATGTATATGTACGTACACAATCTTTGGAGTTATTTGACACCGCTGGTTGCCTGTCACCACCTGCCGCATGGTAAGAACTTGTAAGATATTGATATTTGTTTTACTATGAGCACTTTACAACCACATCCCAGTAGTTCATAGGAACATTATTCTCGAATTTTGTTTCTTGTTTCTACTAATCATGACAGGTTCTAGAGATAGAAGTTCTTGGATGATGGACACATCTTCACCATCAACAGAGTTGGGAAAACACACACAAGCACATGGTCAATTTATCTTTTACCGTCATTTGAGGGTAGATTTAATCCTGCTATTTATCTAGCTTGGGAGCTTTAAGTAGAACAAGTTTTTAGTTACCATCGCTTTTCTGAACTTGAGCGAGTACGAGCTTCCACTAGAGCATTTACTGGTTTTGCTTCTGTTTGGTGGAGTGTGCATTGTAAGAAAAACATTGATAACCAACCCACAACTTGGAAAGATTTGAAATATGTAATGAGACAACAATTTTTCCCTACTTACTATCGTCGTGAATTGCTTCACAAATTTGAACAATTTAAACAAGGCAACAACACTGTTCATCTTATATGCATCATTGTGACATAGAAGAATCGGAGGATGATACAATGAATAGATTTTGTGGTGGTTTGAGCCATGATATTCAGGCAAGATTTCAGTATATTCCTTGTTGCATTACTGGTATGTATGTTCGTGCTTGTACCTTTGAGAGACAGATACAGGAGGATGCATTGTGTGACTACAACAACTACTATTCCAGTCCATGCTCACCATCGCCGGTTGGTTCCTCCACCGTTGCACCTACTAGAGCAGCCCCACCTCGGATTGTGAGCGCGACATCATCTCAAGAGTATGGTACATTTTCAACGTCTGTACCTACATCAGCTACGTCTTTGCGACAAGGTAACTGCAAATTTATTGATGATATAACTTTACATGAGAATGATGCATGCCTAGTTAACATGAATGCATCATGTGCTGAGTTACCTCTTGATTTGAGCACACCACCTATTTTAGAGAATCTTTTTACTGTCATGAATGCGTCATGTGATCAAACAACTGAAATACCAATAATTTTGAGTGCACCCATTAAATTAACTGTTGATGCAAAAGAACAAATGTTTAATCATTTTGATATGACCTCTAATCTTGGTGATGATTCTCTGTCAAATGACTTATTGCATGTTTGCTTATTTAAGCATCTTGTAGCATGTAAATTTGATGCAAGTAAGGTTTATTCACCAATGTTGGGATGGTTTAATGATGAACACTGTCAATCCTTTGATATGAATAAGAGCTTCACTTATATGTGCAAACTGAGTTGCAATATTTTCATGCCTTCTACTTCTTGTGATAATATTTCGGCTTCAGATTTTATGAACTATGAAAATTACTCATGCATACATGTGTCATTTGTGCAAAAACCAAGCGAAGTAAAAATGAATGACATATACATATACCACATGTACACCTTTTCTCTTTTGTTAGCCACATTTCAGATTAAGCAAAGCCGAGGACGGCTTTGTTTTCAAGAAGGGCAGGATGATGAGGACATGACTACCTTGGATACAACCAAAGATATTGCATACATGCATATTTGTCAGGTGATTTCTAGTGCAAACTATTGAATAATTTATTTATGTTATCCAAAACAAAAATATTTCACACACTTTTGTGTTTTGTCTAATTGCAAGTGTATGGGACATTTGTACAATCCACATATGAAGATAAGGGAAAATGAGAAGTTTAGGTTCTGTTCAAAAAGTCCTCTCACGTCACTTTTGGGCCAAGAGAAGATAGAGTCCAAGTCTCTCACGTTCTCGATTCAGATTCGGACTACGCAGACATACCTGACTCAAAACGCCAACAACTTTTTCATACAAACTCCGAATTGGGTGATTCTTTTTTGTTGAAAATTAGATTTCGTGCTCTTTCCAGCCCAATTGGATTCACCTTCAAATTCGTCCGGAGCGTTGAGATATCGACAAAACAATCTGATGCTGCAGCAGAATCCGAGTCAAACAACAAGTCCAAAGGTGTTGCATAACCTCCACTTGGGACCATGAGCCTTGTACCACCTAGGGTTAGTTTTAGGCTGCCTTGTGACATCCTTCCACCGCGTTGGCCGCCACCCATTGCTCCTATATAAGTAGATCCATCTAGTACCTTTTTCCTTGGGATTTGTTTAGTTAAAAGTTAGCCATTGCAACTTCGTGTACTTTGTTTGTGTCCAACGACCAGACCAAGACCGCTTTCGGATCCCCACCTTTATCAATACTTCATCTATATTCGCAATATTCAGATTGCATTATCATATTCTTGCTTGTTCTTCGATTGCTACAGGAATAGACCTTCGTGGTCAGGCTGATCGTGCTTCCGGCATCGTCGGTAACCTCAGGAGATTGGTTTAGCGATTGCTAAGGCACAACGTCGTGCACGTTTGTAGTCGGATCTTCAAAGTCATCTCCACCAAATCGATAGTTATCATCTCATCGAAATATCGGGACCCTTTGCCTCTATCATTATTACTAAAATCTGTCTCACTGAGTTTATGTAACCGGTCAATCCGAGATGAGGTTTTGCCCTAATCCTAGCGCATTCGTCCCACCGAGTTGATCATGTCAGTCCCACCGAGAATCCCAACGTTCACATTTTGAACTAAATCGGTGTCACCGAGTTCACCTATTCTGTGTGATTGTGGCTCAAATGTGTGTAACAGTTAGATTTTGTGTGGAGGCTATATATATACCCGTCCACCCCTTCTCTATTCAAGAGAGAGCCATCAGAACGTGCCTACACTTACACTACTCATTTTCTGAGAGAGAACCACCTACTCATGTGTTTAGACCAAGACATTCCAATCCAACCACAAGAATCTTGATCTCTAGCCTTCCCCAAGTTGCTTTCCACTCAAATCATCTTTCCACTATAGCCAAATCTGTGTGAGAGAGATAGTTAAGTGTTGGGGAGACTATCATTTGAAGCACAAGAACAAGGAGTTCATCATCAACACACCATCTATTACCTTTTGGAGAGTGGTGTCTCCTAGATTGGTTAGGTGTCATTTGGGAGCCTCCGTCAAGATTGTGGACTTGAACTAAGGAGTTTGTAAGGGCAAGGAGATCGCCTACTTGGTCAAGATCTACCCAAGTGAGGCAAGTCCTTCATGGGAGATGGCCATGGTGGGATAGACAAGGTTACTTGTTCGTGCACCCTTCGTGGGTGGAGTCCTCCATGGACTCGCGCAACCGTTACCCTTCGTGGGTTGAAGTCTCCATCAACGTGGATGTACAATAGCACCACCTATCGGAACCATGCCAAAAATCTCCATGTCTTCATTGTGTTTGCCTTTCCAAACCCCTCCCTTTACCTTCATATGCAATGTTATACATTCCGCTGCTATAATCTTAGAATTGCATGTGTAGGTTGATTGCTTGACTTGTGCTAAGTTGCTAAAATCTGCCAAGACATAAAGTTGGAAAAAGGCTAGATTTTTATTTGGTCAAGTAGTCTAATCACCCCCCTCTAGACCTACTTTCGATCCTACAAGTGGTATCAGAGATTTGGTCTCCATTTACATTGATTTCCATAGTTTTGGTGATTATAGCCTTGGTTTCACAACTTAGGAGAGTATGGCCACTACTGCAGGATGCTGCTAATGCGACACTACGATTAGAGACCCTTCGATGAAATTGTGTGCGATGCAATAATCGCAAACATTGGTGTAAAAAAACCCGTCAAAAAGGTGCAAAACGTTTGGGATGACGAATGCATCAAACACGGTTCAGATTTTAGTTGCGTGTGCGAAGCAGCGCATACGGTTCAGTTCAATTAACTATTTGCGATGAGGAGGAACAAAAGAAATAGGCAGCCAGATGAAGGTGTGTATGTGATATACAACATACGGTTCACTCAGATAAACTATTTGTGATGAGGAGGAACAACAGAAATGGGCAGCTAGATAAAGGTTTGTGCGATTGAGAGCATACGCTTCAGAAGGATTAACTGTTTGCGATTAGGCAATAGAACAGAAATGGCCAGCCAGATCAAAGTGTCTGCGATTGATGGCATACACTTCACATGAATGAACTGTTTGCGATTAGCCACAACAAATAGAAAAAGTTAGGCAAATCAACGTGTGTGCGCTAGACGGGCAGACATTCTAATTAAAAGAAGCATGCACGATGGTAATAACGAGCGCACACGGTTGTTGGAACAAGACGTGTGCTGACATTGCCTATTGCGATGCACCCTATGGTGCAAACGCCACATACAAGACCGAGAAAGCGTGCCCACGTTACGCCTTCCGGGAATAGTGCCACACTTAGAATTGTCAATAAATTTTCAGCCCGCGTCCCGTCACATTCCAAATTACTACCATGCTATATTTAATTGCAAACCTGTTCACACTGATCAAAACCTAAACGGTTTCCCACATAGAAGCGTATTAGTACTCGGTTATAAATACTACTACTCCAAGATGACTGCACATTCCTCCTCAACTCCTCATCCACAAAAACAAACAAGTCATTCATCATCGTTCCCTAGTCATTCATCATCGTTCCCTTGCGTTTACAAAGGCCAGCGTGAGTTCTGGGTCGACAGATTGCCACCAGGGAGAGGCCAGGATGGAAGCAGAAGCATGAGAGATGTCCCGCCTCACCATGAAAGCAGCCGTCATGTCTCGCCGCGCGGCCGTAGCAGCACAGAGGTCCCGCCAGGCCAACGAATCAGCACGGAGGTCCCGCTGCGCCGTCGATGCAGCAGACTAGTCCTGCCGCGCCGCGGCGGCTTGGGAAAATGTCTCGCGGGCAGGCGACGACTCTTACAGGCGCATGCATGCGATCGTCCATAGCCAGATGGATCTTATCTCCGGCTGGGCGAGGGTGCATGACGACATGGAAGCCTCATTTGAATAGGCTACTAATGTCATCTGACAACTACAGGAGGGCAATGCGAAGCTCCGGGCCGGAAGGGCGAAGCAGACAGAGGAGACCGCAGCCTTGTTGAAGAATGCCATGCTCCGCATCAAGCGCAAAAGGCCGGTGAAGAAATCCATGGATGCTGCCAAGCGGCGTGTTAAGGACATGAGACTAATGAAAGATATCATCGCCGCTCGCCGCGAGAACTAGTCTCCGCTACTTGCAGCGCATCAAGAAAGTAGAGATAAGCGAGCCAGATCGTTGTATGCGTAGCCGCATGTGGATTTTTTAATAATCTTCCTGATTATGTAAGAAAATTATTATGCACTGTCATCGTCCTTATATTCATCAGTCTTGCTATAATTCGCATTTGATGCTATATAGGTCCGTCAGATCTTACATCAAGATCCGTGCAATTTTATTTTTCTCTCTTAAATCTCAGTCCAGTTAGACATAGCCACACCATGAAACAGGGGCTCGGGCGCCAATAATGGAGACGTTGGGTGGGAGGTGCGCTACGGATAGAGGTCAAAGGGCTCTCCTCCCGATGAGCACGCGCAGGAGTCTAATCACATGCCTTCCGTACTCAAATAGCTACCCTGCACGGCACCTCCTAGCCAATAAAAGAGGGGGACACGTGGCGGCACGTAATTGGAAGTAGAACGCCCACGGTTTCAATAATACTTGTGTTTCCGATTTGTAACATGACAACACTTGTTCCCAAATGACTTTGTTGATTGTTAATGTGTGCGCCTCCGCAAAGCGGACAGAAAAATTACCACATCATGTTGGTGCCATGTCATGACACCATGCCAAACTTCATGATTTTCAGGCATGCTTTGGATTTACAAGAATTAAAAAAACCAAGTTTCTCAATATTTCGAGCAGAGCCATGACGCCCAGATGTTTGAATTTAATTCCGATTTCTTACATGGGACCTAGAAATTCACCCATGGAGACACATGTGATTTTTCAACCAACTTTGGTGCACTAGAGCATGTGCTTGTAGTTAAAATTTGAATTATGCACATTAAATGCCCAGAAATTCAATTAATGTATAAAAAAGGCCAAACGAACCCAGAATATTTCCAAAATTTAGCACGATACTTCTATTTGGTCTAATCTACTTGTGTAAAAAAATTAAGGCGGGAGAAGGCAGTTTATGTCATTTCGCACATGGAGGTGACACATTCCCTCTCGGAATCACAAGCCTTCTTGAGAGAAGCTCCGGTTTGCAAGAAGCTTATACCAAAGCTTGTCCAACTTCTGCCAAAAAATTTACCATACCATGTTGGTGCCATGTCATGACACCATGCCAAGTTTTGTGATTCTCAGGCGTGTTTTGGATTTACAGGAATTTAAAAACCAAGTTTCTCAATCTTTTTGGCCGAGCTACGATGCCCATATCTTTGAATTCCATTCCCATTTCTTGCATGGGACCTAGAAATTCACCCAAGGACACACATGCAATTTTTCAACCGACTTTGGTGCACTGGAGCATGTGCTTGTAGTTCAAATTTGAATTTTGTGCATTAAATGCCCACAAATTCAATTAATGTATAAAAAAGGCCAAACGAACCCGGAATAATTCCAAAATTTAGCACGATACTTCAGTTTGGTCTAATCTGCTTATGTACAAAAATTAAGGTCGGAGATGGCAGTGTATGTCGTTTCGCAGACGGAGGTGACAAGTTCCCTCTCGGAACCACGAGCCTTCTTGAGAGAAGCTCTGGTTTGGAAGAAGCTTATACCAAACCTTGTCCCAATTCGGCCAAAAAATTTACCACAACATGTTGGTGCCATGTCATGACACCATACTAAGTTTCATGATTTTCAGGCGTGTTTTGGATTTACAGGAATTAAAAAACCAAGTTTCTCAATCTTTCTGGCCTAGCAACGACGCCCATATGTTTTAATTTCATTCCCATTTCTTGCATGGGACCTAGAAGTTCACCCAAGTACACACATGTGAGTTTTCAACCAACTTTGGTGCACTAGAGCATGTGGTTGTAGTTCAAATTTGAATTATGCACATTAAATGCCCAGAAATCCAATTAATGTATAGCCAAACGAAACCGGAATAATTCTAAAATTTAGCATGATACTTCTATTTGGTCTAATCTACTTGTGTAAAAAAATTAAGGCGGGAGAAGGTAGTTTATGTCATTTCGCACATGGAGGTGACACGTTCCCTCTCGAAATCACAAGCATTCTTGAGAGAAGCTCCGGTTTGCAAGAAGCTTATACCAAAGCTTGTCCAAATTCGGCCAAAAAATTTACCATACCATGTTGGTGCCATGTCATGACACCATGCCAAGTTTTGTGATTCTCAGGCGTGTTTTGGATTTATAGGAATTTAAAAACCAAGTTTCTCAATCTTTTTGGCCGAGCTACGATGCCCATATCTTTGAATTCCATTCCCATTTCTTGCATGGGACCTAGAAATTCACCCAAGGACACACATGCGATTTTTCAACTGACTTTGGTGCACTGGAGCATGTGCTTGTAGTTCAAATTTGAATTATGCACATTAAATGACCAGAAATTCAATTAATGTATAAGAAAGTCCAAACGAACCCGGAATAATTCCAAAATTTGGCATGCTACTCATATAGTTCTATGTTGCCTTTGTAAAAAAATCAAGGGGGGCAGCGTATATCGTTTCACACACAAAGGTGACACGTCCCCCCTCGGGAACCATGAGACTTCTCGAGAGAAGCTCTGGTTTGCAAGAAGCTTATACCCAAAAACTTGTCCAAATGTGGCCAATTTTTTACCATAGCATGTTGGTGCCATGAAATGACACCATGCCAAGATTCATGATTTTCAGGCTAGTTTTGAATTTCCAGGAATTTAAAAACCAAGTTTCACAATGTTCCTGGCCGAGCCACGAGACCCAGATGTTTGAATTTCATTCCCATTTCTTGCATGGGACCTATAAATTCACACAAAGATACACATGTGATTTTTCAACAAACTTTGGTGCACTGGAGCATGTGCTTGTAGTTCAAATTTGAATTATGCACATTAAATGCCTAGAAACTCAACTAATGCATAAAAATGCCAAATGAACCCGGAATAATTCCAAATTTAAACACAACACTCATGTACTTGCATGTTCATTGTACATAAATGTTCAAGCATACACTTCACCATCCTTTCCCTCCGTAACACCATTTTGTCTTCCAAAACATAATGAAAAAATCAGGTATACCGCAAACAATTTACTAGAAAAAATCGTGTGGGATGCCATATAAAATATCTTGGCGCACCATCTTGTCTGGCTTATGCAGGAAGCTTCGTCGTCTACAGTCCATCGTCCCTGCTTGAACTACACTTGCGTGCCAGTTTCTCGTGGCACTGAGCAAAAAATTTCTGCCACTATGGAAATATCTATCTCCCCACCCTTCCCTCCCACCAAAAGCCACATTTCCACTGTTCCTCCTTGCTTTCCAAGTTCAAACCTTCACTGCTACTTACTGGCAGCTCAGCCTCCTCGCCGGCGACCCTTCTTCTTGCAGCACTGCTTCTTCGCCGGCTACCCTTCTTCTTGCAGTACCGCCTCGTCGCCGGCGAGCCTGATACGTCTCCAATGTATCTATAATTTTTTATTGTTCCATGCTGTTATATTATCAATCTTGGATGTTTTATAATCATTTTATATCAATTTTTGGTAGTAACCTATTGACATAGTGCCAAGTGCGAGTTCCTGTTTTTTCATGTTTTTTACATCACGGAAAATCAATATCAGATGGAGTCCAAATGCCACAAAACTTTACGGAGAATTTTTATGGGCCAAAGGAACAGAACGGGCCCTGGCTGCGCCTGGGAGTGCCCTAAGGGGGGCACAACCCACCAGGGCATGCCAGGAGGCCCAAGCGCGCCCTGGTGTGTTGTGCCCACCTCGGGTGCCCCCCGGACCGCCTCTTTGCTCTATAATTACACCAAAAATTCCAGAACCCTAGGGGAGTCGACGAAATATTCATCCAGCCACCGCAGAGTCCAGAACCACCAGATCCAATCTAGACACCATCACGGAGGGATTCACCACCTCCATTGGTGCCTCTCCGATGATGCGCGAGTAGTTCTTTGTAGACCTTCGGGTCCATAGTTAGTTGCTAGATGGATTCATATCTCTCTCTCTCTCTTGATTCCCAATACAATGGTCTCTTGGAGATCCATATGATGTATGTCTTTTGCGGTGTGTTTGTTGGGATCGATGAACTTTGAGTTTATTATTAGATCTATCTTTTTATATCCATGAAAGTATTTGAGTTTCTTTGATCTCTTTTATGTATGATCTCTTATAGCCTCGTATTTCTTCTCCGATATTTGGGTTTTGTTTGGCCAACTTGATCTATTTATCTTGCAATGGGAAGAGGTGCCCGGTAGTGGGTTCGATCTTACGGTGCTTGATCCCAGTGATAGAAAGGGAACCGACACGTATGTATCATTGCTACTAACGATAAAAAGATGCAATCTATATCTACCGCCGTAGATAAACGGATCTCATCTACATCATGTCAACGTTCTTATTGCATTACTCCCTTTTCCATGAACTTAATACACTAGATGCATGCTGGATAGCGATCGATGTGTGGAGTAATAGTAGTAGATGCAGGCAGGAGTCGGTCTACTAATCTTGGACGTGATGCCTACGTAATGGTCATTACTTGGATATCATCATAATTATTTCAGGTTCTATCAATTTCCCAATAGTAATTTGTCTACCCACTATTTGCTATTTTTTTTCTCGAGAGAAGCCACTAGTGAAACCTACGGCCCTCGGGTCTTCTTTCTCATATATTTGCCTTTGCGATATATTTTATTTGCTTTTATTTTCAGATCTATTAATCCAAAAACCTAAAAATACTTTGCTGCACCTTATTTTATTTATGATCTATTTATTTAATCTATTACAGCTTTCTCCCGTCACGCACCAATTTCTGGCACCATTACCTGAAAGGGATTGACAACCCCTTTAACAAGTCGGGTTGCGAGGATTTGTTATCTGTGTGCAAGGGCTGTTTACGTTGTGTTTCTTGGTTCTCCTACTGGTTCGATAACCTTGGTTTCATATCTGAGAGAGATACCTACCGCCGCTGTGCTGCATCATCCCTTCCGCTTTGGGGAAATACCGACGTAGCTTCAAGCGACATCAGACCCTTCTTCTTGCAGCGCCGCCTCCTCGCCGGCGACCCTTCTTCTTGCAGCGCCACCTCCTCGCCGCCAACCCTTCTTGCTGCATCGCCTCGTCGATATGGTCAGGTAATCCACACCCCACCCACACCATCCTCCTCCTTCCCCGTCCCACATGCCCCGACCGACGACGCGACACCTTCCACCGAAATCACTATCCCCGTCCACCAATTAAGCACCGCCTACAACCATTTTTCATGTAGTATAACATGGAGCTTAGTAGCATCTGGCAGCGGAGTAGCAAATCGCAGCCGCACACACGCACAAGGTCGCTATGGCTGCCATGCGTGCCGACCGCCAGATCTTGGAGGAGCACCTCGTCTTCGAGGCCGCTGTCGACACCGCCACGCGTCTGTCTACTTTAAAACAAAGCTCGTGTTGTTTTCTCGAGGCCACCGCGAGTGCCTTCTAGTGATTTGTCCTCTGTGCTGTTAATATGCAATCTGATGTTCAGTTAAGAGTTTGGTCATCTGAAATGTAATGTTCAGTTTGGTTCAATTCTGCAATCTAATTTTAATTTGCTATGGGTACAATTTTGTATTGTTATGAATGTGAAATAAATCGAATTTGGCTATACTCAATACATATTCTACTGATAGTATGGCAACTCTCGGTTAACCATATCAAGATCTTCCTTATGTGTGTTGCAGCGAAACAATGGGAGACACTTCGGTTTACCATCAAGTTATGCTCATGCATGGTCCTTTTTCTAATAGCACATTATTGTGCAGTTGCAGGAATCATTCTAATATTTAGGTTTCTTACAATTTGGTTTGGCATATGTAGGTCCTGCTGTCAGAGGCTTAGACCCACTGTTCGACCCATTTTGCATATGGGGAAATGAGATGTCCATGAATATTAGTCAAGTCAAGAAACTCAGAAAGATTGTTAGGATGAAGAAACTTGCGACACATAACAACAAGATCTTTGTTTGCACAATGAAGAAGACATCAGTCAACTATAGGATGGTACTAACTCTTTTACCTTGTTTTTACCCCTTGCGTCATCTCAAATTCTATAACAACAATTTATGCATATCTTTGTTTTCAGTACTTTTGAAACCAGTTCACCGATGATTACCTCTCAAACCATTTGCATGGTCAAGAGGCGAGGAAGGTATTCAGTCAACACCCATGGTACAATATTGAAGTCTTCCTTAAGAGGACGAAGGTTGGGAGGGCAATTATCCATAGGCACTAGCCTAAAGTTGCAAGGACATTCAACATCACTGAAGGCTCAATATTTGCCTTCCACTTTTGCAGTTTCCTAGATGAGATTCATCTGTCTATTTACCGTGTATGATGCTACTTTCCAAAGGTTTTCAATGTTGCATATGAAACTTGGTGCTGTTGTGTAATGGTGTAACTGAGTGCCGAAGCTATCCGATGTAATTCAATTATGAAATCCTGGTTGCCGTTATACGGATATGAAATATTTGGTGTGTTCCATAAGAAATATCAATTTGATTACTACATGGATTATCAATTATAGGCTAATTACCCTACTTATTGGGGTTTTCTATTGCAGATGGTTACTCAAATAGCACCATGAGCGATGATCTTAAACAACCCATATGGTTCCCAGAAAGTAGGCATGTTCGATCAATTAAGAATCCCACACAACTTCCGGCAGAGAACTGTTTGCGTTAGGCCACCTTGCACAAACGTTTCCACACAAAAAACTGTGTGTTATATACATGCGAACGAAAATGTTTTTCTGGGATTAGTCGTGTGGGATGTAGATACGAACGGAATTGATTGAGTTTTGATGCCTCGCCAGATCAAACACGAGCTCATTTTGTGTGCCAGGAGGGCCTATCCCCGACGGTTTCTAGGTCATGCGGGAAGGAACCCCTATCGCCCACACTCACTTGGCGACGGTTCCAAGCACCATCGCAGAAAGGGGTTAAAAACTGTTTGTATAGTAGGTCTCTACACCAGTGGGTGTCTAGCAAGGGAAATTACCAACGTACAGGTCCTTACTTTGATGGTACTAATTTTGCTAGTTGGAAGCATAAGATGAAAATGCATATTCTTGGACATAACCCCGCCGTTTTTGCAAGGTGAATTCTTCGATGGAAGAGAACCGAATCATGAAGCAACCGCCGAAGAATTGGAGATGTTGCAATACAATGCTCAAGCTTGCGATATCCTCTTCAACGGATTGTGCCCCGAAGACTTCAACAAAATCAATAGTCTTGAGAATGCAAAGGAAATTTGGGATACTTCGGTTGATATTCACGAAGGTACCAAGTCCGTCAAGGAATCCAAATTGGATGTGCTTCAATGTCAACTTCACAAGTTCAAAATGAAGGATGGTGAAGGTGTCGCTGAAATGTACTCTAGGCTTTCTCTCATCACAAATGAGATTGCCGGCTTAGGAAGTGAAGAGATGACTGATAGATTCATCATCAAGAAGATCCTAAGAGCCTTTGATGGAAAATATGATACAGTGTGCACTTTGATCCAATTGATGCCCAATTACAAATATCTCAAGGCAATAGAAGTCATTGGTAGAATTGTTGCTCATGAGATGTCAGTCAAGGATAAGGAAGAGCTTCACAACAAGTCTAGTGGCGCTTACAAAGCTTCATGTGATGCTCCTACAACATCAAGTGAGAAACAAGTCTTCAATGAAGAATTGAGCCTAATGGTGATGAACTTCAACAAGTTCTACAAGAGTAGAAGCAAAGAAAGAAGTTCCAAGTCAAGGTCCTACAATGAAAAAAGATCTTCTAGTTGTGATCGCAATTCCTACAACTGTGGAAAACCCGGACACTACTCTAGTGAGTGTACGACTCCCTACAAGAGAAGAGAAGACTCACCTAAAAGGAGAAGCAAAAGAGAGGAATCACCACCAAGAGAGAGAGGAGGAGTAGAGATGATCGTTATGAACGAAGACTCTCTCGCAGAAGGAAGCATTCAAAAAGGAAGGAAAAGTCATCAAAGAGATATACAAGACGAAGACATCAAGCTCATGTTGGTGAATGGGTATCCGGCACCGACTCCGACAACTACCACAAGAGAAGCTATCACTCCGACTCCGAATATACTCAAGGTGAAGGTGTTGCCTGTCTTGCACTTGTCTCATCCAACTCCTATGACATATTTGATTCACCAAATGAAGGGATTCGAAGATTCTTCATGGCTAAAGGCGCCAAGGTATCACACCCCGAGTATGTTGATTTCAATAGTGATGAAGTTGATTTTCTAGGTGATGATGATATACTTGTTGACAACTCTAGTGATGAAAACTATGATGAAATTGCTATTAATCATGCGAATCAAGATAAAATGAATGACGATGATAAGAAGGAGATTAAGTGTCTAACTAAAGAACTAAACACTCTTAAGTTAACTCATGAAACTACCTTAGAGGATCATCGAGAGCTTTTAAAAACTCATGAAAAGCTCAATCTTGAGCAAGAGCATGGGTTCTTAAAAGCAATCAGTGATTATCTTAGTAATAAAAGTTCTTCTTATATTGCCAAGCGTTTACTTGTGTCTACTTACATGCCACAAGTAAAATCTAGTAACAAGAGCAAGAAAGATTCTTCTTCTAGTAGTAACAATAATCATGTTAAATCCAATATTGTTGCTTCTAGTAGTTCTCTTGTAGCGACCCGACCTCAGACGGTCAAGTCTCTGTGCTTCAGTGTAATCCCTGGATCGGTAATGCTGTCACACACAGTACTTTGAAGGATTTATAATAGAGTAGCAATCACACACTTATTACAACGAATGTCTCAAAAGAGAACTTATTACAATAAATATGGCTTAAGGCCATCGAAATACGATAACAGCAGAAGCCTTGGAAGAGAAAGCGAGTCCATCAACTCCAACGGCATAGTTGAGTGCATGACAAACGACCTACGGCATCTTACTCGTCGTCTGAAAAGTCTGCAACATGATACGTTGCAGCCTGAGAACGGGTAAGCACATGGAATATGTTGGCAATATAACATAGTAGAGCAATGAACAGATAAATGCTATCACTACGTGCAATATGGCTGGTGGAGGCTCTATGGTTATATTGTTTTTGCGAAAAGCCAATTTTTCCCTACAACAAAGGAATATATTTTATTTAACTATCATGGTAGTTTAAACATCATTGAGAAGGTTCCTCCAACTCAATCCCAATTAAAGTAATCATTAACCAAACAAATTAATTTAGAGTGATGAGATCAAATCAATAATTCATGTACCAGATACTCAAGATGTCCATAACCGGGGACACGGCTAACCATGATTAGTTTATACACTCTGTCGCACTACAAGGTGTTTGAGAAACGGATGACCGAGACATAGTCTTTCAGAAGCATTAACTCTTTACTCCGTGTGGACCGTTACACCTACTTTCCCCTACATCTGCTAGCCCACCACTGAAAGAGGTCATGCAACATACTCAACTATGCCAGAGCCCATAATGCCTTGTGGCTGCACACGAAAGTTTCTAGCATGAATAATCTTATGATCCATTTGAGCCTAGGTGGCAGGCCGTAGGATGATCACACGGGTACTCCGGGATATCCTAGGACAACACATGATTCTCCAGGTGCCCACAAGCAATCCACCCAGATGTGTATTAAAGTTGCCACCTTAAGTTGAACCATTAATTAACTATCTGACATCTGTCATGGATACACTCAAACCCAATCTACTTCTACGAGCATCGCATAGCAATATAAGCATAACGTAGAAGTAACTCCCAAGGGTTTGATAATAAAAGGGCAATAGGTTCTACCTCATCAACTACTTCCCAAACCCACATGTTAAGAGATCCTACTCATGCAATGTGTGAGGGTTGTAACTAATGCATAAAATTGGGTAATCAAGGGGGTATGATCAAAGTGTTACTTTCCTTGCTGACGATCTGCAAATCCTAGAGACTCCTAGTAGCATGCTTTGCACTCCGGGAGTTCTATCGCAAAAAAACAATAGCATACATAAGCAATCAAACCAGAAAGTTCAGCTGAAGAACTCTGGTTTGCAAAAAGAAAAACGGAGCAACGAAACTCAAACTGCGAAAGAAACAGGATCCGATTACTAATCTGGGCTAAAGTCAAATTTTACTGTATCAAAATCTTGTTTAAGTTGGTTAAACAGACAGAGGGCTTCGAGTTGAAGATCTAGGCGCTTGTTTCACCCGATTTAGATAAACGAGCGAAAAGATATACTAGAACGAAGATTAGGGGCAGAAATCACGATCGAAAATAATCGCGGAAAACCCTGGAAAAATAAAACGACACGAACAGGCTAACGAACGAACGTTCGTTGTCTGCGGCTAACTGACAAACAGCGTTCGTTAAAATGAACGTACGGACGAACGTCCGCTATTTAACCGAACGCGGCTAACTGACGGCGGCAGTGGCGCGGCATGGAAATCGAGGCGGGGCACGGTGGCTGGCTAGGGTTTCGACGTCGGGTCTGGCGGGTCGGTTGGGCTGGCGGGCGGCTTATAAAGGCCGACCGGGTCGGAGTCCAGGTCGGACACGGCCCGGTTAGGTCGGTAACTTTTTTTTATAAATCCTAACATGGAAAAACAAATAAAAGAAATACTAAACGGACTCCAAAAATCCCGAAATAAATTTTCACGGTACTCTAATATTATTCCGGACAAAGTGAACATTTATTTGGGCCTCCAATGCAATTTTTAAAAACACATATTTTTCCTAATTCAAATAATATAACAAAAAAATCCAAAATAAAATATTTATTTGGTTTTAATATTTTCCTCCACATTCCATTTATTTTGGAGAAGTCATATTATCTCCTCTCATATATTTTTAATGTGAAATATTTTCGGAGAGAAAAATTAATTAAAACCAGAGTGATCCTTGTTTCGATATTTGAGAAAATTCAAATATGAGAACTATGAAATCCCCAACTCTCCGACGGTCCTTGAGTTGCTCAGAATTTCGAGGATCGCAAAAACGAAAATGCAATAAAATATGATATGCATGAATGACCTATGTATGACATTCCAAATTGAAAATTTGGGATGTTACAAACCTACCCCCCTTAAGATGAATCTCGTCCTCGAGATTCGGGTTGGCTAGAAAATAGGTGTGTGTGGTCTTTGAGTAGATCATCCTCTCGTTCCCAAGTGGCTTCATGATGGATATGGTGGCTCCACTTAACTTTGCAAAATTTGATAACTTTGCTGTGAGTAACTCGGCTGGCAAACTCGAGAATCTCGACTGGTTTTTCCTGATAGGTCAGATCACTATCCAACTAAATTGCTTCCAGGGGCACCATATCTCTCAGTGGGATATCGGCCATCTCGGCATGGCACTTCTTCAACTGGGAAACATGAAACACATCATGAACTCCTGATAGTCCTTCGGGTAACTCCAACTTGTAGGAAACCTCTCCCATATGTTCCAAAACTCGGTATGGTCCTACAAATCTAGGGGCTAACTTTCCTTTAACTCCAAAATGTTTAACTCCTCGCAGAGGTGACACTCGCAGATATGCTCTGTCCCCGATTTCATAGACTTCCTCCTTGTGTTTTGAATCTGTATAACTCTTCTGTCGGGAGTGAGCTACCTTCAGTCTATCTCGAATCAGCTTAACCTTCTCTTCAGATTCCTTAATCAAATCCGGTCCAAACAACTGGCGGTCTCCAACTTCATCCCACACCAGCGGTGTTGTGCTCCTTCGTCCATATAGGGCTTCAAACGGTGCCATCTTCAAACTGGCCTGGTAGCTGTTGTTGTATGAGAACTCCACGTAGGGCAAGTTGTCATCCCAACTAGATCCATAGTCTAACGCACAAGCTCTCAACATGTACTCCAGAATCTAATTGACTCTCCCGGTCTGTCCATCTGTCTTCGGGTGAAAAGTTGTGCTGAACTCCAGCCTGGTACCCAAAGTCTGGTGCAGCTGGTGCCAAAACTTTGAAGTAAACTGTGTTCCTCTATCTGATACGATGGTCCTCGGAACTCCATGTAGACATACGATCCTGGTCATATATATCTTGGCCAATTTTGCACTTGTATAAGTGATTTTCACTAGGATAAAGTGAGCTACTTTGGTCAAGCGGTCCACTACTACCCAGATAGAATCATATCCTGGTCGGGTCCTGGGTAATCCGGTGATAAAATCCATGCCAAGATTGTCCCACTTCCATTCGGGTATCAGCACAGGTTGCAGTAATCCTGCTGGCTTCTGATGTTCAAAAGGCACATAAGTTATGATGGCACCCATGTAAACATAGAAGGTTTTATTATTAGTTTCAGACTTAGCAGAAAAACAGAGCATGGCATAAACAGAATTATGATAGCAACTTTGCGAGCTCATGCCAGTCACCACAAAGCATTTCATGACAATATAAGCATACCAATAGCAAGATGACATGATCATGAAGCTAACCATTTCAATAGAAAGTTCATAGGATGCATGGATCACTAACAACAACCATGGCAAAATTGATTAACACGTTAACATTCTGCCAGGAATATTTTATAGCAAACGTAGAGCAAGAACAAGACACGCTAGGGCACTCCATAATTGCAAACAGGGGCATGGATGGATAGAGCATAACCACATGTTCAAAACATCCTTACTGAAGCAACTCAAAAAAAGCATGGATATCACTGTAGCATCATGTTTACATGGCATCAAAATAACAGCAGGAAAAGGACTTAGCAAAATCTTAAGTCCCTGAAAACAGCAACATTGCGGAGGCTACTTTGCATGCTTGTGCTAGTTACCACATAGATCACAAAAATACAAGACAAGCACCCCTGTAAATATGGCATGTTGTAGTTCAAAACTCATGCACACCTCAAGCTCATATGATGCACATATCAAATGCAACAAAAATGACAAAACCTCATAAACTGATAAGTACCAGCAGTGAACATTTTATAGCACTCTTGCATCAATGATTAGAGCATCAATATGAACTCAAACAAGCATGCCACAATGGAATGAAATGAAGAGCATCACATGATGAACATTTTCATATAACATATGCAGGATTTGGAGCAGCACACACAAAGTTATGGCATGACAAAGTGTGCACCAGAATGCAATAATTAAGGGACAGTGAAAAAACACCTCCGGGAAAAATGGACAGGGACGAGTGGGACGGAGAGATCTGGGCGCGAGGGGGGCAACCATTTGGTTCGCCGAGCTGGTGGATTTGGTCCACCTGACAAGATCCGGCCGGCGAGGATCTCCGGCGAGGGGCGGCGGACTCCGGCGAGGATCTCCGGCGAGGGGCGGCGGACTCCGGCGAGGTCGGGTGGCGGCGGGCGGCGCTGTGGGATCCGGCGAGGCGCGCGGAGAGCAGAGGCGCTGCAGAGGCT
>NC_041380.1:206391307-206400912 GCF_002162155.2 Triticum dicoccoides
GGCGAGGCTCGGCGGAGCGGCGGGCGACTGAGCGGCTTGGGCGGCGGGGTAGGTCGGGCCGGGGGGCGCGCCTAGGCCCGGGTGGCGGGACGGCGGCGCCACGTGGCGGACGCCGGTTCTCTACAAGCGCGGCGGCGGACGCGTCCGGCCCGATCCGGACATGTCTAGCGGCGGAGAGGGCTAGGTAGGTTAGATGTGGGCGAAAATTCGGGGAGGGCACCTATTTATAGGTAGGAGGAGGTAGGAGTGTCCAAATGAGGTGTAGTTTTCTCCCACACGATCATGATCCGATGACAGGGGACATGGAGATGGTTTAGATGGGTTATTGGGCCGTTTTGGAGGGGTGTTGGGCTGCACACACAAGAGGCCTTCGTGGTTACCTGGTTAACCGTTGGAGTATCAAACGGACTCCAAATGGAACGAAATTTGACAGGCGGTCTACCGGTGGTGTACCAAGGCCGCTTGGCAAATCTCAGTCCATTCCGAGAACGTTTAACACCTGCTCACGAAAAGAGGCAAGAGCGGTGCGCTGGTGCAAGTGGGAGTGTCGGATTGCGAAACAGACAACGGGGAAAATGCTCAAATGCATGCGACGAACACGTATGCAAATGCGATGCACATGATGACATGATATGAAATGCATGACATGAACAAAATGCAAAACGAAGACAAAACCCAACCACGAAGGGAAATCTCATAACTTAAAGCCGGAAATGGCAAGAGTCGGAGTTACAAATATGGCAAGTTACATCCGGGGTGTTACAACACTCCACCACTATGAGAGGATCTCGTCCCGAGATCTAGGACTGAAAGAACTCCGGATATTCGGAACGGAGGTGATCCTCGCGTTCCCGGGTGGCTTCTCAGTCAGAATGTTGTGACCACTTCACTTTCAGGAATTTGATAGACTTGTTGCGAGTCTTGCGCTCAATTTCTTCAAGAATAGCAACGGGATGCTCATGATAAGACAGACCTTCTTGGAGATCAATCTCTTCGAAGTTGATGGTGCGCTCAGGAGTCTTGAAGCACTTGTGAAGCTGTGACACGTGAAAAACATCATGCACGTTGCGAAGTTGGATGGAAGCTCAAGTTGATAGGCGAGATCGCCTCTTTTGCCAATGATCTTGAAAGGACCCACGTATCTAGGGGCAAGCTTCCCTTTGATACCGAAGCGACGAGTACCTTTCATTGGAGAGACGCGGAGGTAAACATGGTCTCCTATCTCGAAAGCCAAGTCACGGTGCTTGCTATCATAGTAACTCTTCTGGCGTGATTGAGCGGCTTTGAGATTTTCACGGATGACTTTACACATTTCTTCAGCTTTTGTGATTAAGTCTTTGCCAAGAAGTTGGCGTTCACCAGTCTCTGACCAATTAAGAGGAGTACAGCACTTTCCGCCATAGAGAATTTTGAATAGGGCCTTGCCCGAACTCACTTGGAAACTGTTGTTGTAGGAGAACTTGGCATATGGAAGACAATCTTCCCACTTCATACGAAAGGAAATGACACAAGCCCTGAGCATATCTTCAAGGATTTGATTGACTCGCTCGACTTGGCCACTAGTTTGAGGATGGAAGGATGTGCTGAAGCGAATGTTGGTGCCCATGGCCTTCTGGAAGGAGTCCCAGAACGTAGAAGTGAAGATGCTTCCACGATCTGAAGATATCAATTGCGGAATGCCGTGCAAAGAGACAATCTTGGAGGTGTATAGCTCTGCCAACTGAGTTGTTGTGATAGATTCTTTGATTGGAAGGAAATGAGCCACTTTAGTAAGCTTGTCGATGACAACGAAGATAGCATCATTTCCACGCTTGGACTTGGGAAATCCAGTCACGAAGTCCATCCCAATATGGTCAAACTTCCATTCTGGAATGGCAAGTGGTTGGAGGAGACCAGCTGGCCGTTGGTGTTCTGATTTCACTCTTCAGCACACATCACATTCATTCACGAATTGAGCAATTTCTCGCTTCATTCGAGTCCACCAGTACGACTGCTTGAGGTCATGGTACATCTTCGTACTTCCAGGATGAATGGATAGAAGGGAATTGTGTGCCTCGTTCATAATGACTTTCCTTAGATCACCTTTAGGAACCACAATTCGATCCTCGAAGATTAGAGTGTCTTTGTCATCAATGCGATAGCACTTGTATTTGGGTTGGCTCTTGGCAATCCCATTTTTCACCTTCTTCACCATGGAATCCAGGAATTGTGCCTCACGAATTTGATCTTCCAAAGTAGGAGAGACTTGGAGATTGGCAAGAAAGCCTTGAGGAAAAACTTGGAGATTCAGTTTGCGGAAAGCTTCACAAAGGTCCGGTTGGAAGGGCTTGAGAATTAAGCTGTTGCAGTAAGCCTTCCTGCTCAAAGCATCTGCAATGAAATTGGGCTTGCCTGGAGTATATTCGATACTCGGATTGTATTCTTGAATCATTTTGACCCATCGAGTATGTCTGAGGTTGAGGTTGGGCTGAGTGAAGATGTACTTGAGGCTCTTATGATCTGTGAAGATGTCCACTTTCCTTCCCAACAAGAGATGTCTCCACGTTAATAATGCATGGACAACTGCCGCCAACTCAAGGTCATGAGTGGGGTAGTTCCTTTTGTTGGGCTTCAGCTGACGCGAGTTATAAGACACAACTTTCTTCTCTTGCATCAACACAGCACCGATACCTTGTAAGGAGGCATCACAGAAAACTTCAAATGGCTTGGATTCATCAGGAGGAGTCAAGACAGGAGCTGTGACCAGCTTCTCTTTGAGGGTGTTGAAAGCAATGTCACATTCAGGCATCTAGACATACTTGACATGCTTCTGGAGGAGGTTGAAAAGAGGCTTTGCAATCTTAGAGAAATTCTCAACGAATCTTTGACAATAGCTTGCAAGCCCAAGAAAACTACGGAGCTGCTTGACATTCTGAGGAGGTTCCCAATTCACAATTGCAGACACCTTCTCAGGATTAACAGCGATGCCTTTGGCGGAGATGATATGACCAAGGTAAAGAACTTCGTCAAGCCAGAACTCACACTTGGAAAACTTCGCATCGAATTGATGCTCTCTGAGTTTATCGAGTACCAATCTCAAATGCTTGGCATGATCCTCCTTATTCTTAGAAAAGACCAAGATATCATCGAGATACACCAGGACGAAATCATTTGTGTAAGGGTTGAAGATGAAGTTCATCATGCGAGAGAACATTGGAGGAGCATTGACAAGGCCGAAAGACATGGCAGTATATTCATACGAACCATAGCTTGTTCTGAATGTTGTCTTGGGAATATCTTGTTCACGAATGCGAATCTGATGATAACCCATACGGAGGTCAAGCTTGGAGAATACTTGGGCACCTTTAAGTTGCTCGAAAAGCTCATTGATGTTGGGAAGTGGGTACTTGTTCATTATTGTTTTCTTGTTCAATGGACGGTAGTCGATGCAGAGTCATTCTGTTTCATCCTTCTTCTTTACAAAAAGAACACCACAACCCCATGGAGATGAACTCAGTCTGATCAGACCCATACGCTCTTGTTCATCGAGTTGTTTCTTCAACTCATTCAACTCCTCTAGTCCAAGCTTGTAAGGACGCTTGCAAACATGTTACGGGCCAGGCTCAAGATCGATAACGAATTCAACTGTCCGATGAGGAGGCATTCGTGGAAGCTCTTCTGGAAAGACGTCTTGGTATTCACAAACAACTGGAATCTGAGAGATGGCATTCAACTCACCCTTCTCATTGAGAGAGTCGAATGGTTTCGTCATGAGCGGCATAGATGATCACATCCTCAGACGAGTGTGTCAATTGAACTTCCCTGGCAGCACAATCAAGATGAGCCTTGTGCTTAGAAAGCCAGTCCATGCCGAGAATTAGATCAATATCCGAGTCACCAAGAACAATTGGAGAAGACAAAAATTTATAGTTTCCCATCTTGATAGAAACTTCCGGGACGCAATTATTAGCTGATATTTGCTTACCCGGGGACACAATTGATAAAGTTCTAGGAAATTCTTGATAACCCCACTCATGCTTTGATGCAAAAGGTCTTGAAATGAAACAAAGCGATGCACCAGTATCAAAAAGAACTTTAGCAGGAATGGAGTTAACTGGAAGGTTACCCATGATCACATCTGAAGAATCCTCTGCCTAAGTTGTGTTCATCATGTTCACTGTAGCATGCTTGGGATTATGCTTGACCACTGCATTGCTGGCAGATCTCATAGGAGGAGGAGGCGGAAGGCGCCTTTGGTTGAAGCATTTGTTTGCATAGTGCCCTTTCTGCTGACACTTGTTGCAAGTAACCTCTGAGAGCGGACAGTGATAAGGAGCACTTGACCTTGGAGTATGAGACTGAGCTTTGTTCTGATAGCCTGGATTGGGTGGGTGGGAAGATCCATTGCCACCTTTGCTCTTCTGCTGATAAGGCTGACGAAACGGAGGAGGAGGAGGCAACCAGAACTTCTGTTGCTTAGCTGCCACTTGTGATGAAGAAGAAGATTGAACTGCATCCCTGACTCTCTTCTTAGATGCCTCACACTTGAGCTGAGCAGCTTCTTGCTTTAGTGCCATGTCATAGAATTGATCGAACTTAGTTAGCTCAAGAAGCACGAGAGCTAATTGCAGATCTTCTCTGAGGCCACCTCTGAATTGATAAACCATACTCTTTTCGTCAGGAACGTCTTGTTTAGCGAAGTGAGCGAGTTTCTGAAACTAGATATTGTATTGATACACAGACATGCTGCCTTGCTTAAGATTGCGGAACTCCTCACGCTTGCTCTCAGCAACACTTGGTGGGATGTGATGAGCTTTGAAGTCTCGGTGGAAACCATCTCAGGTAATCACACGACCTCCTCTGGAATCTCTATATTGTTGATACCACTCACCAGCTTGGTCCTTGAGTTGAAACGAAGCAAACTTGACAAAGTCCTCAGGCCTGACATTGCTACATTCAAAATGCTTGCAAATGTCCACGAGCCAATCGTCAGCGTCTGTGGCCTCGACACAGTTGCTGAAGGACTTCGGCTGGTTTGCGAGGAACTGGTTGAGGGTAGCAAACTAAGGCTGATTGTTGCCTTGGCCTTGATTTCCTTGGTTGCCTTGCCCTTGGTTGCGCTCTTGCAAGAGTTGCAAAAGCATCTGAGTGTTGGTGTTGGTGGCTGCCATGACAGCTTGCCATGGCTCCGGAGGTGGAGGTGGTGGCGGAGGGTTTGACTGTTCCCCATCATTGCGGTCTGGATTCTGACGCGTTGGAGGAGCCATCCTGAAGAGGTTGACATCTGTTAGCATCTTGAAAGACATATATTCAAGATAAATCAATGGATCGAAATTGCAACATAAAGTCTTAACATTCGAACAAGGATGAACAAATAAATTCCAAAGTAAAACATCACACGTCCATAAGTTGAGAAACCACTTAGATAAAGGTAGAAGAATAAAGCAACAAGGTACGAATATGAAGAAATAAGTGGTAAGGATTACCCAATCACAAACCAAATATCTGCGGGAAGAAATACTAGAGCTACATGAATTCCCACCTATAAAACTCCCGAAACTTTCTGGTTATGCAATCAGGTGTTGGGGATACAGGGGAAGCATAATATCTCACCCAAACTAGTAATTCCTACATCCAGCTGTATCCATCCTTCAACACATAACCAAGAAACCTTCAGAAATCATGTACCTCAACCTTCGAAAAGCATCCGTTATACGAGTTATGGCAATACTCCCGAACTCCCGCCCAGTACTGGGTGGCGTCGAGGTTATCTCACCAACAACTACATAAAAGAGATTTTCGATGTCGGCGAACTCAGGTATTCCAGAACTGCAATGATTAAATTGTGATGACAACACCTTGGATCTCAACTCCCCGGGACACTGCCACAACCCCTAAATGTCAGGAGGCGCCAAGAACAATGTTCTCGTCACAAGACTATCGGAACAATTCCAAGATACCCGCGTGATCCTAAAAAAATTTAGTGAAATTTGACAAGAGAAGAGTCAAAACTTCTACGTCAGGAGGCCTCACCAGAGCGATGAAGGGACTGAGTAGTAAAAAGAATCCTACTCTCTGATATATATAATCCTAAGACTCAAAACATTTTGTTCTAGACTCAACAAGGTCAGCGATTCGATCAAGCAGGGGGCTCCTAAGTCGGGGAAGGCTCTGATTACCAACTTGTAACACCCACAATGCGGCTATATCTCCCACATGCCGGGGCACGACTTAGAGGCATAGCCGCATGGTAGGCTTATCGCAAGAGGGGTAATCTTTACAAATCCCATGTATTGAATAAGAAAGGTATAAAGAGTTGGCTTACAACCGCCACTTCACACAATACATAAATAATCCATACATCATCCAAGGTACAATCAAAGGTCCGACTACGGAACCAAAATAAAGAAAGACAACCCCAAATGCTAGATCCCCGATTGTCCCAACTGGGCTGCACTACTGATCATCCAAAAAAGAAACATAGTAACGGCCCAAATCCTCGTCGAACTCCCACTTGAGTTCGGTAGCGTCCCTTGCACTGGCATCATCGGCACCTGCATCTGTTTGGAAGTAACCATGAGTCACGAGGACTCAGCAATCTCACACCCGTGAGATCAAGACTATTTAAGCTTAAGGGTAGGAAAGGGTGGTGAGGTGGAGCTGCAGCAAGCACTAGCACATATGGTGTCTAACATATGCAAAAGAGAGCGAGAAGAGAAGCAACGCACGGTCGAGAAGCTAGAAGTGATCAAGAAGTGATCCTGAAACTACTTACGTTCAAGCATAACACAAGACCGTGTTCTCTTCCCGGACTCCGCCGAAAAGAGACCATCACGGCTACACACGCGTTTGATTCATTTTAATTAAGTTAAGTGTCAAGTTCTCTACAACCGCATATTAACAAATTCCCATCTGCCACATAACCGCGGGCACAGCTCTCGAAAGTTTATACCCTGCAGGGGTGTCCCAACTTAGCCCATCACAAGCTCTCATGGTCGATGAAGGATATTCCTTCTCCCGGGAAGACTCGATCAGTCTCAGAATCCTGGTTACAAGACATTTCGATAATGGTAAAACAACACCAGCAAAGCCGCCCGATGTGCCGACAAATCCCGATAGGAGTCGCACGTATCTTGTTCTCAGGGCACACCAGATGAGCACTCCGTACAACTAAAACCAACCCTCGAGTTTCCCCGAGGTGGCGCTGCAAAGGACTCTACTTCGGACCAACACTCAGAGGAGCACTGGCCCGGAGGGGTTTAAAATAAAGATGACCCTTGAGTCTACAAAAGCCAAGGGAAAGGTATATGGTGGTTGGTAGGAAAATGGTAAAACCAAGGTTGGGCCTTGCTGGAGGAGTTTTATTCAAGGTGAACTGTCAAGGGGTTCCCATAACACCCAACCGCGTAAGGGATGCAAAATCAAGGAACATAACACCGGTATGACAGAAACTAGGGCGACAAGAGTGGAACAAAACACCAGGCATAAGGCCGACCCTTCCACCCTTTACCAAGTATATAGATGCATTAAAGTAAATAAGATATAATAATGATATCCCAACAATATCCATGTTCCAACATGGAACAAGCTTCAACTTCACCTGCAACTAGCAACGCTATAAGAGGGGTTGAGCAAAAGCAGTAACATAGCCAAACAATGATTTTCTAGGAAAGGTGGGTTAGAGGCTTTACATGGCAACATGGGAGGCATGATATAGCAAGTGGTAGGTAGCGCGGCATAGCAATAGAGCGAACAACTAGCAAGCAAAGATAGAAGTGATTTCGAGGATATGGTCATCTTGCCTGCAATGTTCTCAGAGTTGTCAAAAGCTTGATCCTTGTTAGCGTACTCAATAGGTTCCTCGATCATGTACTCGTCTCTCGGCTCTACCCAAAGCAAGAACACAAGCAAAGGACCAACAATCAATCATGGTGCAATGCACAAGCAACATGATGCAAAACATGGCATGATATGCAAGACATGATATGCAATGCATATGCGTGCTTCGGAAGGAAAATAATGATCAAGGCATCAACTTAGCAAACCAAGTATGCCTCTAGAAAGATGAGATGATTTCGGTCGAAATAGATATAAAGATCACCGGAAACGGATGCACGGGTTGCAAATGGCAAGCAAAACAAGAATGACACAATTCTACGATTAACAGCACGATGCCATCTAGAATGCAACAAGAAACTAAGCTACTGCACTCCAACATAGCAACAAAGCATATGTCAGTGATGTACACAAGATGCTTGACAACACATGAACACTGAGCTACGGCTAAAACACACAAGAGAAGGTTCAAACAAGCATGGCAAAAGTGCAAAAGATATCAGCTTTACCAACTTTGTGAAAATACTAACATGCCAGAAATAACATCAGGAAGCACTATTTAGAGCAATCAAACAATATGCTACAGGAACATATCATAGCAAAGAAAGGCACGGCATGAATCTACTAAAAGCATAGATCAAAAGTCCCTTACTGGTCATGGGCCAAAAAGGCTCATAAGTTATGATGGCACCCATGTAAACATAGCAAGTTTTATTAACAGTTTCAGACTTAGCAGAAAAATAGAGCATGGCATAAACAGAATTATGATAGCAACTTTGCGAGCTCATGCCAGTCACCACAAAGCATTTCATGATAATATAAGCATACCAATAGCAAGATGACATGATCATGAAGCTAACCATGTCAAGAGCAAGTTCATAGGATGCATGGATCACTAACAACAACCATGGCAAAATTGATTAACACGTTAACATTCTGCCAGGAACATTTTATAGCAAAAGTAGAGCAAGAACAAGACCTGCTAGGGCACTCCATAATTGAAAACAGGGGCATGGATGGATAGAGCATAACCATATATTCAAAACATCCTTACTGAAGCAACTCAAAACAAGCATGGATCTCACTTTAGCATCATGTTTACATGGCATCAAAATAACTGCAGGAAAATGACAGCAAAATCCTAAGCCCTGGAAACAGCAACATTGCGGAGGCTACTTTGCATGCTTGTGCTAATCACCACATAGATCACAAAAATACAAGACAAGCACCCCTGTAAATATGGCATGGTGTAGTTCAAAACTCATGCAGACCTCAAGCTCATATGATGCACACATCAAATGCAACAAAAATGACAAAACCTCATAAACTGATAAGTACCAGCAGTTAACATTTTATAGCACTCTTGCATCAATGATTAGAGCATCAATATGAACTCAAACAAGCATGCCACAATGGAATGAAATGAAGAGCATCACATGATGAACATTTTGATATAACATATGCAAGATTTGGAGCAGCACACACAAAGTTATGGCATGACAAAGTGTGCACCAGAATGCAATAATTAAGGGACAGTGAAAAAACACCTCCGGGAAAAATGGACGGGGACGAGCGGGACGGAGAGATCCGGGCGCGAGGGGGAGAAACCGTTTGGTTCGCCGAGCTGGTGGATCTGGTCCACCTGACCAGATCCGGCCGGCAAGGATCTCCGGCGAGGGGCGGCGGACTCCGGCGAGGTCGGGGGCCGGCGGGCGGCACTGCGGGATCCGGCGAGGTGCGCGGAGGGCGGCGGCACTGTAGAGGCGAGGCGGCGGAGCGCAGAGCAGTCG
>NC_041380.1:206401306-206436974 GCF_002162155.2 Triticum dicoccoides
CGGCGGAGAGGGCTAGGTTAGGGTTAGATCTGCGCGAAAATTCAGGGAGGGGCACCTATTTATAGGTAGGAGGAGGTAGGAGTGTCCAAATGAGGTGTAGTTTTTGCCCACACGATTGTGATCTGACGACAGAGGACATGGAGACGGTTTAGATGGGTTATTGGTCCATTTTGGAGGGGTGTTGGGCTGCACACACAAGAGGCCTTCGTGGTTACCCGGTTAACTGTTGGAGTATCAAACGGACTCCAAATGGAACGAAATTTGACAGGCGGTTTACCGGTGGTGTACCAAGGCCACTTGGCAAATCTCAATCCTTTCCGAGAACATTTAACACCCGCTCACGAAAAGAGGCAAGAGGGGTGCGCCGGTGCAAGTGGGAGTGTCGGATTGCAAAACGGACAACGGGGAAAATGCTCGAATGCATGCGACGAACACGTATGCAAATGCGATGCACATGATGACATGATATGAAATGCATGACATGAACAAAATGCAAAACAAAGACAAAACCCAACCACGAAGGGAAATCTCATAACTTAAAGCCAGAAATGGCAAGAGTCGGAGTTACAAATATGGCAAGGTACATCCGGGGTGTTTACACATGGTCTCCACAAAGGAGCCTTTGGGCCATGTGATGTTGGACATCTTGCCCACCATGGCGCCTCCGAACTCTGCTTGTTGGCCTCTCACCACCTTCGGCCTTACATTGAAAGTCTTCAGCCATAGGCCGAAGTGAGGTGGGATACAGAGAAAGGCCTCGCAAACGACTATAAATGCCGAGATGTTGAGGATAAAGTTGGGGGCTAGATCATGAAAGTCCAGCCCGTAGTAAAACATCAGTCCGCGGACAAACGGGTGGAGAGGGAATCCCAACCCGCGGACGAAATGTGTGAGAAACACAACCCTCTCATGGGGCTCTGGGGTAGGGATGATCTGTCCCTCGATCGAGAGACGGTGAACGATCTCCTTGGCTAGGTATCCGGCCTCTCAGAGCTCCTTGATGTCTTTCCTCTTAACAGAGGAGGCCATCCACGTGCCACCAGCTCCGGATCCGGACATGGTTGGAGTGCTTTCTCCGGCGTGGGAAGCTAGAGCTTGGGCGCTGGAGCACAAGAATGGATGGGCAGAGGAAGGAGAAGGCAGGGGTGAGTGAGGACGAATCCTTATCCCCTTATAAAGGCCGCGAATGTCAAACGCCTCCCTACTCGCCTTAAAACTCGCCTATTCCCAAGGGCTGTGTAAACGGCACGGTTGGGTTACCCACACCCGTATTGATGAGAATCCCGTAATAAGGGGACACGATCTCTGCTTTGAAAAGACATGCCAATGGCAACCGTGTCTCAAGACGTGGGGCGACAGACGAAAAACGGTTCGAAATTATGACCGGACAGATGTGATGTCATGTTACGGAAAGTTGTCAGCAGATTGGACTCGTGTAAAATTATATTCTTTCTGTGGTTGTGTGTGTGGTGTGTGTTACAGGTCCATACACGTCGATACGTCAGAAGACTATTTTGGAGTTCGGAAGGTGGAACCCGCCTTGCAATGCCGAAGACAGGCCTACACACCGGATACCTTGTCATTGAAGCCAGGTTCAGGGGCTACTGAGGGAGTCCTGGACTAAGGGGTCCTCGGGCGTCCGGCCAGCTAGCCATGGGCCGGACTGAGGGGCTGTGAAGATGCAAAGACCGAAGACTGCACCCGTGTCCGGATGGGACTCTCCTTGGCGTGGAAGGCAAGCTTGGCAAACAAATATGTAGATTCCTTTCTTTGTAACCAACCTTGTGTAACCCTAGATCCTCCTGGTGCTTATATAAAGCGGAGGACTTAGTCCGGAAAGGACAGATACTCGTTACCATAGTCATACAGGCTAGACTTCTAGGGTTTAGCCATTACGATCTCGTGGTAGATCAACTCTTGTAATACTCGTACTCATCAATATCAATCAAGCAGGACGTAGGGTATTACCTCCATAGAGAGGGCCCAAACCTGGGTAAACATCGTGTCCCATGTCTCCTGTTACCATCGACCTTAGACGCACAGTTCGGGACCCCCTACCCGAGATCCGCTGGTTTTGACACCGACAGACGGCCCAAAGAATGTCATGCAGGTGCATCTCTGGCCCGCCCAGGATGAAAAGCCCATTTTCTATCATGATTTTTTGTCATAGAAGTAGGAGCCCACCACATGATGATACGTGTTTTTGTCACAATTATCGTCATAGAAATGTCATAACCATCACAGAAAAAGTTTCATTCAGGCCATATTGTCATAAATGTGTCTTTTTTGTAGTGTATTGATGGGACATGCCAATGAGAATCGCCTTGGTCCATGATACATCTAGCATTAACTGTTGATGGCCTATTTCAACCGCTAGCGGTGGCCTTTCGGTTCTTGAATAAAAGAGGTTGCCAGAGTTTGACCCGGGCAGGCCTCCCTTCGTGGCTAAGAAGGTAGGAATGTCATGTTTTGTTGAAATTACTATGTTATGCCTAAGAGGAGGGATTGTTAAAATATACCCCTCTTATCCGATCAACACGAAGACACATGGTCACGATTAGGGAAGCCAAGAAGACCTCGAAATCGGAAGCCGACGTGGAGGATGGAACTCGCCTGCGGAGCCGAAGAGTCAAGCATATAAAGTCATCTCGAAGAAGATATCCAACATCCTTGGCTTGAAGACTAGCTGGGGCTATTGTTGGTGTCCTGGATTAGGGGGTACTTGCCACGTCGGCTTGCCAGTGATGGGCCGGGCCGAGGACCCATTGAAGACTGTTGATGTAGCCATACTAGACCTGTCCCTTGGCGTAATCAAGACGAAGATCTCCTGGAGGCTTGGCGTACACTCCAAGTGTATTTTGAATAGTTGGCATGTTATCCCTATTGTAAGTGCATCTAGTGCCACCCCTAGTTGGTTTTGGAGTATTGACGACAAACCTAGTTGAGGGACTAATGTGTTTGTGAGAATTGCAGGATAACACAGGTAGAAGTCCCTCATTGATTCGGTTTTCCTACCAGAGATGACCCCTAAAAATGTATGAAGACATTGAAGTCAAAGGTGGTATATGAAGATATTCACATTGAAGACTATGACAAGAGAAGACACCACATGAAGCCTATGGAGCTCGAAGACTCAGATCTTTTGTAGTTCTCTTTCTTCTGTGTTGAGTCATAGGAACCACCGTACTGTTAAGTGGGGTCCAAGAGAACCAGTCAGAATGACTGAAGTGATGCTTAAACAAAACCTATGTCTTCGAGTGAAGACTTTGAGAGCGAATCTTGTCCAGAGTCGGGCAAGTCAGCTTTGCTTGAAGCCCAAGTAAAGTTGTCGTGTGAGTTTGAAATCTGACCGTTGGAACATGTGTCAGTTCCTTAGTGACCCAGTGTCATTTCCGACAAATCAGGTCGTGTTGCCAAATGGCTATAAATAGCCCACCCCCTACAACCATAAACGGTTGGCTGCTCAGATTTAGAGTACGGCTTTTGTTGTTTGAGAGCAACCCACCTCGAAGCCTTTGAGAGAGAATTCCTTGCGAGGATAAAGCCCTAACCACCCAGAGCCAAAGAGAATTAGGCATCACTTAAGTCTTCTTGTCTGTGTGATCTGAAGACTTATTACACTTGAGGACTATGCATCCTCCAGCCGGTTAGGCGTCGCGTTCTGAGCATCCAAGAGACATTGTGGATTGCCGGTGAACGAAGTCTGTGAAGGTTTGGGAGTCTACCTTGAAGACTTACCAGAGTGATTGGGCGAGGTCTGTGTGACCTTAGCTCAAGGGGAATACGGTGAGGACTGGGTGTCCTGAGCTGCGTGTTCAGGACTGGGTGTCCGGGACTATGTGTCCTAAGGTTTAAATACATAGCCGCCCTAACCAGACGTACAGTTGTCATAGCAACTGGAACTGGTCCAACAAATCATTGTCTTCAGCGAGTCACTGGTTTCATCTTCCCTTCCCTTTACTTACTGTTACTCCTTGTGAAGTCATTGTATGTTCGCACTATCTTTTGTCTTCACTAAGTGACTGCGTGTTCTGTGTGGCTTCACAATATCTTCCTACCTGATCCTTACTACATTGCTGCTATTAGTCATTGTGCTTTCACTCTATTGAATACTTGACTATGGCTTGCCTAGTGTAGTCTACCTTCTGCTGCAGGGTAATAGGTTTATTTCTATCGTTTGTCTTCATAACTTCCATGTTTTGAAGACTTTCATAAAAATCGCCTATTCACCCCCCCCCCCTCCCTCTAGTCGATATAACGCACTTTCAATTGGTATCAAAGCAAGGTGCTCCCTTGTTCTGTGTGATTCGGTTTAACCACCTGGAGTTTTAGCTATGTCGACTGCAGGGATAATTAAAGTCTCCGCTGCGTGCCCCGTCTTCAATAGAACTGAATATCCCTACTGGAAGAATAAGATGCGCATGCATCTTGAAGCCATTGACGTCGACCTATGGTATGTCATCAAGAACGGCGTTCCCAAGGCTGGAGAAGGTGTCACTGCTGCTGATGTCAAGAAGTTCGTTCAATTGGACTCTACTGCCAAGAATATCATCTGTGGTCATCTGACCAAAGGACAGTATGGCCGTGTGAGTGCTTTGGAAACATCTAAGCTGGTCTGGGACTGGCTCTCCAAGGTCAATGAAGGCGTCTCAACCCAGAGAGATCAGAGAATCAGTGTCCTTCGCAACCTCTTCAACCGCTTCAAGCGAAATGACAATGAGAATGTCCAGCTCACATTTGACCGACTCACTGACATCACAAATGAGCTTCAAGCCCTCGGCGCTACTGAGATCACCAAACATGAAGTCGTCAAGACACTACTGAGATCACTTGATAGTTCGTTTGACACCCTAGCCCTGATGATTCAAGAATGTCCTGATTTCAAGACACTCGATCCGTCTGACATACTTGAGAGGCTCAACACACATGAGTTTCAGCTTTCTGAGAAAAGAGATATCTACGGTCCAAACTATGGGCGAACTCGTGCCTTGAAGGCAAAAGCTGTCTCCTCATCTGAAGAAGAATCTGACAGCAGTTCGGATGATCCTGAAGACATTGGAAGGGAACTTGCTATGCTTGTGAAGAAGTTCCAAAAATTCACCAAGAAGAAAGGTTTCAGAAAGTCTTCCTGATCAAGCTCAAGGAATGATGAAGCTTCTGCTCACGACTACAAGAAGAAAACATGTCACAAGTGCAAGAAACCTGGCCACTTCATCTCTGAGTGTCCACAGTGGGACAATGAGAACAAAAAGAAGAAGAAGAGCAAGGAATATGACTCTGACGACAAGAAGAAGAAGAAATACTCAAAGTCTTCTTCCAGGTCTTCCTCAAAGTCTTCATCACACAAGAAGAGCTCATCTGGCAAGGCACATGCGTTTGTTGGCAAGGAAATGGATTCAGAGGAGGAGTCCGCTTCTGAGGAGGCGGAGGTGGAGTCTGAGGAGGAGTCCAATTCAGGCGTCGCAAGTCTGGCTACAGCATACGTTGCCAAGTCCATCTTCAACACTGAAGACAATGACTTCATCACCGACACCGATGCAAATGACAAGGACTACTCCGCTTCTACCTACTGCTTCATGGCACGCAGTGCCAAGGTAAACACACGCACTACTCACTATCAAACATCTAGTGACGATGACTCTGATTGTGGTTCAAAACCCAGCTACAAAACACTTGCTAAAATTGCAACTGAACAACAGAAAGCTATGGAACATATTCAAAAACTGTTAGACAGAAGTGATGATCTGTTAGGTGCTGAAATGACTCGATCTGAATCCTTAATTGAAGACATAAAAAATCTTTGTGTTAAGTATGAGGAACTTGAAAGTCGTCATGAAACTCTCTCAACAACTCATGAAAAGCTTTCCTATGATTATCTTCAAAGGAAGCAAGATCTTGAGAAATTGAGAGCGGCTCATGAAGATCTTCAAAAGGAAAACGAGTCACTTCGCGCCAAACAGATCAGTTCCGCTCAGGAAGGATTTGAACCACCATGTCTTAAATGCATTGAGTGTGATAATGCTACTTCTGTTGCTGAATGTTCTACTGCTACTACTGTTGCAATATCTTCAACTGTTGATGTGGTAACTAACCCCTCTGCTGAGGATACCACTGCTATTGCTGATGAGAATGCTAGGTTGAAGACATTGCTTGAAACAGGGATGTACAAAAGTCTTAAAGGGCATCAGACACTATGTGATGTCCTCAAAAAGCAGATTCTGAACCGAAACCCGAGGAAAGAGGGTGTTGGGTTCATAAGGAAAATGAATGCGGATGGCTCTTACTAGAAACCTAAGCAGTAACCCAAAACCACGTGGGTTGCTGCAAAGGAACCTTCAGTAGATCCATCCAATCTATCTAGCTTCACTTGTGCTAACCTCATTATCATTGATGAATCCCTTGATGCAAACTATAAACTATTTAAGAATCAAAATGGTGAAGTGTTTGCCAGGTACATTGGTACTAACTGCAGGAATGGACCGCCTATGAAGAAGATCTGGGTTCCGAAAAGGTGTCTGAAGAATCTTCCTGTGAATGTCATCATGACACCTCACGTGAAGAAGACAAACCTCAGACCAAAGGCTTCATATGGTCCAAAGGCTTCATACAGACAGAGGACTCACATGAGTCGCACTAACGCAAATGTTTTGCAGGGAAACCATACTCAGGCATATGAATATGAGAGCGGTTCATCAAACCGCCATGTTCATAAGACCAAGAACTATTCTGCTTATTCTTATGAGTACTATTGTCCGCCTGCAAGACTGTTTGCTAGGGCTCCAAAGCCAAAGTTCTCAGATGCTGCACTTAGACTTATTGCTTCTAAGCCACCCTTGAAGATGTGGGTGGCTAAGAAAGCTTAACTCTCTTTTGCAGGGAAAGGTCTCTAGCAGAAAACCAAAATCGTCTGACGCTATTGTTGGGGACCTTAAACATCTTGTAGGGCGCAAGATCAAATGCCCGAATGGTCTTACTATGTACTTCGTTCCTGAATCGCTTGCTACTCTCCCTATTAGTCCTAATCTGGATCTAAGCTTTCATAACCCACTGGTTCGTCAAATGTTTTTGCTTCACAATGCTCTTCGTGAAGCCTATCCCCCTAACTGCACTGTAGGGTACGACACCAGCGTCTTCAGAATGGATTATTAATAGTGGGTGTACAAATCACATGACTGGCAAAAGAAGTCTTCTTATGGACTCAACCTTACGTCCATCCGACAAGAGCCACATCACATTTGCTAACACTGGTAAAAGTAAGGTATTGGGTCTAGGTAGAGTTGCAATCTCAAGGGATCAACACATGTATAAAGTCATGCTTGTTGAATCCCTTGGCTTCAACTTAATGTCTGTATCAATGCTTTGCGATTTAAACATGATCATAATATTTGCAAAATATCGTTGCCTTGTTCTAATGGAATCTGACAAGTCTCTAGTATTTGAAGGGTATTGAAAAGATGATTTGTACGTGGTAGATTTCTCAGCAGGACCACAGCTTGTAGTATGTCTTCTAGCAAAAGCTTCAGAATGCTGGCTCTGGCATCGGAGGCTTGGGCATGCTGGCATGAGGAACCTCCACACCCTGGCAAAGAAGAAGCATGTCATAGGCATCGAGGGCGTCAAGTTCAAGAAAGAGCACTTATGCGGTGCCTGTGAGGCAGGAAAGATGACGAGGGCCAAACATCCCTCAAAGACAATCATGACCACTACTCGACCCTTTGAACTGCTTCACATGGATCTTTTCGGTCCCACTCACTACTCAACTCTTACTACTACTGCTTGTCTCTATGGCTTTGTCATTGTTGATGATTATTCTAGATATACTTGGGTGCACATAATCCTTTACAAGACTGAAGTGCAGGATGTCTTCAGACGCTTCGCCAATCGAGCAATGAACAACTATGGCGCCAAGATAAAGCATATCAGAAGTGACAATGGCACTGAATTCAAGAACACTGGCCTTGATACATATCTTGATACCTTGGGCATCACACATGAATTCTCAGCCCTGTACACGCCACAGCAGAATGGGGTCGTCGAACGCAAGAACAGAACACTCATTGAGATGGCCAGAACGATGCTAGATGAATACAAGACTCCAAGAAAATTCTGGCCTGAAGCCATTGATACTGCATGCCATACAATCAATCGTGTTTATCTTCACAAGCTTCTGAACAAGACATCTTATGAGCTCCTTACTGGCAAGAAGCCAAATGTCAGTTACTTCAGAGTATTTGGCGCCAGGTGCTGGATCAAGGACCCACATCACACCTCAAAGTTTGCACCAAAATCACATGAGGGTTTTATGCTTGGATATGGAAAGGATTCGCACTCCTACAGAGTCTTCAATCTCTTTCATTAAAAAGTGGTTGAAACAGTGGATGTGCGGTTCGATGAGACCAACGGTTCACAAAGAGAGCAACTGCCAAATGTGCTAGATGAAGTTCCATCCAGTGAATCAATCAAGCTAATGGGAACTGGAGAAATTATACCTTCTAAAGCTCATCCTGTAGAAGAACTTATCATCTCAGCACCTGATCAACATGAAGACAATGCTCAGCCTGAAGACATTCCTTCTAACAACGACAATGATCAGCAAGAGCAAAATCTTCGCCCTGTACATCCTCGCGTTGCCAATGAAGTGCAGATTGAAAGAATAAATGATAGCATCAATGCACCCGGTCCACTCACTCGTTCAAGGGCAACTCAGCTAGCAAATTTCTGTGGGCACTTCGCATTCGTCTCAATAACAGAACCCAAGAAAGTTGAAGAAGCCTTCATGGAACCTGAATGGATTCAAGCTATGCAAGACGAGCTTCAACAGTTTGAGCTAAATATCCTGGAATCCTCAAATGTCATGTGATCAGGCACACATCCTAACCCTTATGCATATTGATGACTTAGATATGCAACACACGAAGTAAAGTATATCTTCAATCAATGAAGACATACATTCTAAGTGTGAATACATTAATGTGGAATTTGACTTCGGAGCGCCACGATAATTGTGCGCCGTGTCTGGGTCTAATACTTCCTATACGATGGGTAACGCCACCACCAAATGTTCTATTTTGAAGTGTTTCACTCATGGCGTTACCTTGCTATGTCTTCACATTTGGTTTGGCTTCAATCTCAACATGTCTTCATGATTATCTTCACTATGTTGATTATATATATATACTAGTGTTCTGTCCTCTACATCATTCACTTATAGCTATGTCTTCTTGTTGAATCTTTTGAACTAAGTGAATGTGATCGAACCCTAACCTCTCTATGCTATCTATCTCAAACTCTATCTCTCCAAATCATATGCATTCTATTGAAACTGTCGAATGTCTTCTCTGCGTCCTTGTCAGCAGAAGATACAAAGACAAACCTTAAGTCCACTTTCAATGCTCATTCCTCCACATGAAACCCGGAGAAGTAGGAATGACCACCCGACAATCCAGGCGTGCGTGGGACATGGAACAAACCCCAAAATTCTGCATGATGGCCACGTGTTCCTCAGATGCGAATCGCCAGGGGCACCTGTGTAATAAAGCAGTGCCGCCCCTGTACCTATAAATACACACTTCACGGCGGTCATTATCTCTTCTTCCACTCTCGCACGAACCCTAGCGCCACCGCTAGCCCTCGACGACGCCGGTGACGAAGCGCTTCGCTGCTGCAACCTCTCCGACGACGTCTTCACGCTGACCGCGGACATCGTCCTCTCCGCCGTCGCTGTAGGTGTCCTCCATCGCCAAGTTAGGGCACGGAAGATCGAACTGCTTGGCCACATCTTCCACTCCGTCTAGCAGTTCTTAGTCTTGTAAATAAAACTTCTTTTTTACGGCACCGTTGATCCTATGGCTTTGTCACTTTCTACCACAAGCAGTTTCTATTCACACAAGTTAGATCTCTCTCATACTGCATCTCATAACATGCCTAGTATATTCACTTATGCTTCACAAAGTAGTTAGATTCCTCACTTGTACTGATCTCTGGATTCGTACAAATCTGGAACCAACTCCTTATCTATGAGTGAATGTCTTCGCATGATGAGGTCAATGTCTTCTAAACTGATTTATATTCAAAATCTTCTGAGAATGCATATGACCTCTTCCCTTTCCCTTGCACCTTAATGCTGTCACAGGTACATGTCCGTGGGAGAATCCCTTGGTTCTCATAGTCTGCATTCATTTGCAGAATTCTTACAGCATCATATAAATTCTCCCGGAGCAAGTTCCTCTTTGTCCAGCAAGCGAAAATCTTTGAAGCCTTTGAACGTGTTGAAGCCTTTCAGTTTAAAGTTCATGGCTTCAGAGAAATCAGCAAGGAAGGGTGGCAGAAAGCGCCGTGGAGAAACATCTAGAGATCTGCCAGATGACCTCTCAGAACTGTACAAGACAGATCCTGAGGAGGATTACAATCAGCGCAAGACCCGAATCCAATGGATTCGAAAATATTGGGCAGAACAATGGTTCAAATACCGATTTGTAACCCAGGAATATGCTGAGAAAAATGACATTAAGAGACTGTGGGGAGACATCCTATACAATAATCTTCAACCCAGGTCCAGAGATGAAGCCATTGAACAAGGCTTCTATCCCTGCATGGTCCGTGGGCCATAGCCTGTTGATGCACACCCATCATCACTACTATGGTGTCATGACAACATTCTGTTCAAGCGCAACTTCCAGTTTGCCCAGAACTCAGGGAAGCAAAACAAGAAGACATTGGGACTAGACTTCAACCCTGGTCCCTCAGCTCCAAGGGCTGATGGCACACGAGATGCAGAACCCAATGTCGTCAGTCCGTTCTACAACCTTGAAGCCCTCATCACCCATATCTTGGTTCAAGGGACTGCAGTGAATGAGCCTGCAGCTGACGCTGAATCAGATGAAGCGCCTGCAGCACCGAAGCCAAAGAAGTTGAAGAAGCCTAAATCTTCAAAGCATGCCCCTTCACCAAAAATCTCACGGGCGAAGCCACTGGCAACTGCACCTCCTGAAGACAGTGTGCAGTCCAAAGATTTATCACGCATCTCCAAGCCCCAGAAGGTCAAGATGCCTCTACCACACACCGGCCAAGAGCTAACAGCTGCTGCCATTCTGCGCAATGATGCCATTGATCTGTCAAGTGATGAAGATCTTGCAGATGACGCTCTTGAGCAACTCATCAAGAGCAAAGAAGAAGCAGAAATCTTCGATGATCTGCCTCTCTTTGATGTAACAATCATCCACAACTTCGTTGATGAATGGTTTAACACGCCAAACATCAGCTTCGACGATCTCCAACTACCCATTGGCCTCAGTGTCGCCTTCCATGGCGCCATTGCTTCAGAGTTAGCTATCGCCCAGCGCATTGTTGAACTGAAGCAGAAGATTGACTTTGAGAAATCTCAGTTCAAGAAGCATATGGCCAAGCTCAGCGTGCAAGACGTGAAGAATTTCAAGATTATGCTGCACGAGCTCAAGGAAGCCTTCCTAAAGAAACATGCAGAAGCTCAGGGTTCTCGTGAGCGCATGAAGGTCCTGGCTGATAGGTGTGTGCAAGCCTACAATGAGGCTGAGAAGCGCAAGGCCCTTGGGCGTCCTGGCATCGACCCAAGGATGGCTGCCAAGAAGCAGAAGAAGCCCGCTATGGCTGAACCTGAAGCACCAAGGCAGGAGGCAGATCCCCTTGTCTTCCCAACTAGCATGACTGGCCCGAAGCCAAAGCTCAGGTCAACCGCTTCAGAACTGAAGAAGACCAGGACTGCTGAGGCTGAAGCAAGGAAGAGAAAACATCCTGAAGCCTCTGCTACTGCCCCCGCCAAGAAGAAAAGAATGACCAAGAAGGAACAGGGTGCTCCCACAGAGCCCTTGATTGTTGAACCCATTTCCATGGTTCACCCCGACGCCGATCCACAAGAACGTCAACTGACTGTCCATGAGCCTGCTTTCATAGAGGCTCGTGAAGCTGAAGACTTTCCAGCAGCTGATCCCATTGCTGCTGAAGACATTGGTCATCATGACCATGTTGAAGATGATGCAGCCCTTCCTCATCTAGAACACCAACAGGTATCATCGCCTGTGCTAACGCACAGCAAACTCATTAGCATTGGTCGTCCACTGACGCCAATTGCACAGGATGCTTCATGGGCGGATCGCCCACAAGAGAATGAAGACCTTGAGGCCCAGCCAACAGCAACTCCACAGGCGTCACCCGCATTGCGCAAGCTTCGCAAAGGTCCAAGGCCTCAAGTCTCTGTTGAAGACAATCCGGTTGCATTAGCCGCGGAAGAAGAAGTCCCACAAGTTGCCACTCCCCTGTCCCACCAAGAAGCAGTTCTCGAGGAGAACGTGATCGTGACCGATCCTCCTGCTCGTCAAGTGGAGGTTGAACATCTTGAGGCTGCCACCACCAACACCACTGAAGCCACTGACGCTGTCATGGCTGAAGCTAATGTGGAGCCCTCACCAACAAAAGCACCAGAAGTTAGCGAAGCCACTGATCCCGCCACTTCTATTCCTGAGTCTGCTGCCGGTCCCCAGTTCGACTATCATGTTGAGCACAGGCCTCAGGTACAGAAGACAATCCCAAGATTGCCAAGGTTCCCTGGTCCTGCATCAGCACCTGGCTCCTTCAATATCAATGGCTTCAGAGCAGACAACACATTCTTCAACGGCTCCAGGAACCCCTACTCCAGGGAAAGAATATCATCTGATCGGTTCTGGAGTTATCCGCAACGAAGCTATTACTCATGCGTTCTTTACAACCAAGGTCGCATCTTCCCACACAAGCGCCTTGACATTGAAGCAATAGCTGGTCTGCACTATCTGGAAGAAGCTCTGGATTGCTTCAAAGAGGTTGGACTGCTGCCGTTCGTCACTGACCAAGAGCATTGGAATGAAGAGTTGCTGCTCCAATTCTATGCCACACTTCACATACGCGGGTATAGCAGAGATCTGAAGACTTGGGTCCTGGAGTGGATGACAGGAAATGTTCATCATGAAGCCAAAGCCTTTGACATCATTGAGCTCACTAGTTTGCCCACTCCTGGCGATCTCTACGAGCATGGCTGTCAGCTTCATAGTGAAGCTATTGAGAGCATCTTTCAGAAGGCTGAACCTAATATGAGTCAGATGCTCAGTATGATGAAGCCATTGCCCCAAGATGCTGCTTATCCCATGGAGTTCTTTGTTGAAGACCTTGAGTATCTGCCAAGAACCATTTATCACATCATAAGGCGAACTCTCTGGCCAATCAAAGGACATTCTCCCCATGCCAAGCTGGAAGGTGCAATGAAGACTTTGGTCTTCTACATTCTTCATGGAAAATGCTTCAATACACAGGATTTCTTCATTCGCCAACTTGCTGCATCTGGCTCTAATCTGTTTGGTTTGAAGTTCTACGCCCCTTGGGTGATGCGGCTGATCAAACTTCACTCCGCTATCTCATATCAGCCTCGTCCCGCAACCATCGGATCTTTTTGCCTGATGTGGATATGTCTATTGAAGCAATCTATCCTGAGCCTGCCAAGGAACCTCTCCGTCTTCAGAATGCAGAGCATCAAAGTTTCACTCAGAATGTTGAAGGCGTGGAAGCCGTAACTCGTGTATATCCTTTGGCTGGCACTACACATGCACCACATCCTGCTCTCACTGAAGCCACTGACAGTACAACTGCTCCACGACCCAATAAGCGCACTCATGTTCTCAACAACCGAGAGCTTCTTGTGGCTCTTCATCAGAAACAGGATAGGCATCATGACTGGCTGAAGCGTCAGATGCAAAGCCTCTTGGTGGATGTTAATAGCATTCGTAATCTTGCCACCAAGAATGCTTTTGTTGCCCATGAAACCTCTCGCCGCACATGGAAAGGGCTAACGCTGATGTGTTCTGAAGATGATCTTCAAGAGGATGGCTTCACTGAGCGATTCAAGTTTGACTCCACACCTCCTCGAAGGGCAGTGCCGCGACGAACTCCATCCCTTGAAGACTCTGAGTTCTCTTCCTCTGCTGCAATTGTGAATGCCAGAGTGATCGAGGATGAAGACGATGCTACTTCACTGCCACCTCCTTCAGCACGCTTCGACTCTGCTCCAAGCTCTTCAGCACCGCCAAACACCACCAACGACCCTGCTGCTTCACCTACTCCTCATGGGAACGAGTAGATACTCTATGTCTTCAAACCTTTTTGGTCCTTACTGACAAAAGGGGGAGAAGCATATGAGGTTGATAGTCTTCAAGCGGGTCCATATGGGCGGGTGCTTTATATTTTGCTTCGTGCTTACAACTCTCGTTTTGCTACATTTGGTTCTTTGAGTTGTAACACTTAAACTCGATGGTCGTCTGCTACTTATCTGCCACCTTGTGTTGCGATCATAAATTCCGCATGTGCGACGATAAATTCCGCACTTAGATCATTCTGCAGACGTCCATTTTCCATTATGCATGTCATTATCTTCATATACTTTCACATGCATAGTGGATTGTCATCATAAGTTGAAGTGGATCTCCACAAGTACAACCTGCCATGTGCATTTGCATTCCAAAGGCAAATTACTTATATGCACATCTTCAGGGGGAGCCCTTGCAACTTATGAAGACAATTCCTTATCCTTTACAATTTCACAGATTATATTCCCCGTTGAAAACTTCAACTAGTTTGTCATCAATCACCAAAAAGGGGGAGATTGTAAGTGCATCTAGTGCCACCCCTAGTTGGTTTTGGAGTATTGACGACAAACCTAGTTGAGGGACTAATGTGTTTGTGAGAATTGCAGGATAACACAGGTAGAAGTCCCTCATTGATTCGGTTTTCCTACCAGAGATGACCCCTAAAAATGTATGAAGACATTGAAGTCAAAGGTGGTATATGAAGATATTCACATTGAAGACTATGACAAGAGAAGACACCACATGAAGCCTATGGAGCTCGAAGACTTAGATCTTTTGTAGTTCTCTTTCTTCTGTGTTGAGTCATAGAAACCACCGTACTGTTAAGTGGGGTCTAAGAGAACCAGTCAGAATGACTGAAGTGATGCTTAAACAAAACCTATGTCTTCGAGTGAAGACTTTGAGAGCGAATCTTGTCCAGAGTCGGGCAAGTCAGTTTTGCTTGAAGCCCAAGTAAAGTTGTCGTGTGAGTTTGAAATCTAACCGTTGGAACATGTGTCAGTTCCTTAGTGACCCAGGGTCATTTCGGACAATTCAGGTCGGGTTGCCAAGTGGCTATAAATAGACCACCCCCTACAACCACAAACGGTTGGCTACTCAGATTCAGAGTACGGCTTTTGTCGTTTGAGAGCAACCCACCTCGAAGCCTTTGAGAGAGAATTCCTTGCGAGGATAAAGCCCTAACCACCCAGAGCCAAAGAGAATTAGGCATCACTTAAGTCTTCTTGTCTGTGTGATCTGAAGACTTATTACACTTTAGGACTATGCATCCTCCAGCCGGTTAGGCATCGCGTTCTGAGCATCCAAGAGACATTATGGATTGCCGGTGAACAAAGTCTGTGAAGGTTTGGGAGTCTACCTTGAAGACTTGCCAGAGTGATTGGGCGAGGTCTGTGTGACCTTAGCTCAAGGGGAATACGGTGAGGACTGGGTGTCCTGAGCTGCGTGTTCAGGACTGGGTGTCCGGGACTGTGTGTCCTAAGGTTTAAATACCTAGCTGCCCTAACCAGACGTACAGTTGTCACAGCAACTGGAACTGGTCAAACAAATCAATGTCTTCAGCGAGTCATTGGTTTCATCTTCCCTTCCCTTTACTTACTGTTACTCCTTGTGAAGTCATTGTATGTTCGCACTATCTTTTGTCTTCACTGAGTGACTGCGTGTTCTGTGTGGCTTCACAATATCTTCCTACCTGATCCTTACTACATTGCTGCTATTAGTCATTGTGCTTTCACTCTATTGAATACTTGACTATGGCTTGCCTAGTGTAGTCTACCTTCCGCTGCAGGGTAATAGGTTTATTTCTATCATTTGTCTTCATAACTTCCACGTTTTGAAGACTTTCATAAAAATCGCCTATTCACCCCCCCCCCCTCTAGTCGATATAACGCACTTTCACCTATATTGTAACCAACCATCTGTAAACCCTAGGTACCCCCGGCGTCTATATAAGCCGTGGGGTTTAGTCCATAGAGGCATGTGCCTTCATATTCGCAAGGTTTAAGCTTAGACAAACTCATACGTTCTCGAAGTAGATCAATCTGTAATTTGTACCCCCGTCACAATCAATATATAAGTAGGACGTAGGGTTTTACCTCATCAAGAGGGCCCGAACCTGGGTAAAACATCATGTTCCTACTCTCCCTGTTACCATCAAGATTAGGACCCCCTACCTGAGATATGTCAGTTTTAGCACCAACACTTGGCACTCTAGAGCACGATCCTCTCATCATGTTTATCAATCGTAAAGATTCAACCAGATAAATAACAGCTAATCAATTTCAATAGGAAATATGGAACCATGGGCCATTATTCTACAACTATAATGCAAACAACACATGCACATTATTCATAATTAATTTGCACTAATGATTAACCTAATTTTAATATAAAGTGCGCTCTCACTCAAATCAATATATTTCATAATTGAAACTGAGTGATTCAAGATCCTGATCTTATTCGCGGCCATTGATGGTAGCATCACTGATGACATGAACTGCAATCGGTAGGCAAACTTGCCGATCATATCTCCATATGACTCTTGTTCATCTTTCTATGCTTTGTGCTTTGAGCTCAGAACGTTTTTGCCAGACCTTCAAGATAACTGAGTGTTTCTAGTGTGAGGTCTTACCTTCACCTGCCTTACACTTCACCTTTATTTGTACCCATGGTAGCATGACGCACTCTAAAAAGCTATGTGATCTAGATGGTTGCTACACTAGGAAGAGCATTAACTACTAGATATTTTCATGTGAGAGATCACCCTAATAATTGACTATTGCACAATCGAAGGGTGCAAACAACAAAGGGATGAACATCTTGGGATATTCATCATAGCATGATATGCTATAGCCCTGGCCGCCAGGAACATATCCATGGTCCTCCAAGGTCTTCATGAAAATTCTCCGAAAATGCTGCCGTGGAGACAATTTTGAACACTGTCGTCGTGGCAATGCTTTTGTTCTCGTGCGCCTGGTGAAGCTCCAGGATCCTACATGCTACTTTCATGGAATAAATAATGAGGTTGACATGCAGGTGATTAAAATGACAATCCCTTGGCTCCGGCCATCATGTTGTACTGTGGCGCGCAAGCCACTTAACATTACAGCATATAACCATCTCATACATAAACTCGTTATCATGATGAAGAGTATACCACATCACATACAACCTACAAAACCAAGTTAGACGTCCTCTAGTCAGTTTGAAAAAAAAATTACGTGGCTTCTAGGGTTTATGGATAACACTAGCTACCTGCGTCCACCATCAAGGCGAAAATTCGTGTTGCTAGATTAACTTTCGGGGTGTGTGAGGGACGAGACTAATTAAAAATCTCTAGCCACACACTAAACTTCATCAATACTCATGGCCCCCTAGAAGATCAAACATCTTCATCACCCTCTCGTTTTTGCGATAGTTCACTATTCTTGAGTCTTGACTATGATGAAGCCCAAAGAACTGTTAGCAGATCATCGATAGCCAGAGCCTATAGATTGTCGGAACTTTGTGCAAAGCTACATCATGCCGTCAATGAACTGAACCAAAGCAAAACTGAAGCGAAGCATAGCAAGAACATCAAACCCTCACATCCAAATGTGATCTAGATCGAAACCTACATCTACTCATAGAACCGCTCATGATGCCATTGTTAGGAAACGTAGTAGAAAACAAAAAAACTTGTTTTTGACCTATTAACCTAGAGCCCAGTGCCAGTTTCTGTTTTTTCCTTGTTTTTGAGTTTTACAGAAAAGGAATATCAACCAGAGTCCAAACGGAGTCCAAGCGGAATAAAACTTTGAGATGATTTTTCTTGGACTAGAAGACACATGTAGGACTTGGAGAGGACAGCAGAAGCTTCCCGAGGAGGCCACAAGCCTCCTAGGCACACCCCAGGGGGGTGCCCTGAGGGCTTGTGGGCCCCTCAGGGGTCCTCAAACCCTAATTCTTGCACTATAAATTCCCAAATATTCCCAAACCATCAGAGGCATCCACCAAAATACTTTTCCGCCGCCGCAAGCCTCTCTTCCCGTGAGATCCCATCTTGGGGCCTTTTTTGATACCCTACCGGAGGGGGCTACGATCACGGAGGGGATCTACATCAGCCTTGCTACCCTTCCGATGAAGCGTGAGTAGTTTACCATGGACCTAAGGGTCCATAGCTAGTAGCTAGATGTCTTCTTCTCTCTCTATGATCTTCAATACCATGTTCTCCTTGATGTTCTTCAAGTTCTATCGATGTAATATTCTTTTGCGGTGTGTTTCTCGAGATCTGATGAATTGTGGATTTATGATCAGATTATCTATGAATATTATTTGAGTCTTTTCTGAACTCTTTTATGCATGATCAAATATCTTTGTATTTCTCTTTGAATTATCGGTGTGGTTTGGCCAGCTAGATTGGTTTTTCGTGCAATGGGAGAGGTGCTTAGTTTTGGGTTCAATCTTGCGGTGTCCTCACCCAGTGACATAGTAGGGGTAGCGAGGCATGTATTGTATTGTTGCCATCAAGGGTAAAAGGATGGGGTTTTCATCATGTTGCTTGAGTTTATCCATCTACATCATGTCATCTATACCTACTAATAAAGAAAATAGGTATGCTTAGTCTGTCATACTATTTTATAGAAAGACCCCTGATGTTTCTGACATTAAACCCGCAGTACATATCAAATAGCTTTTTTAAAATACTCATATCTTCTAAACCGTAACTCCAAATTTAACATGTTATATATGAAATTTGATTACAAAACTATATAGAATCTATATATGATGTTATTTTACCTATTAACCATTTAAAAAATACTATCTAGAGTGCAATCTTAATCAACAATGTATTATCAGTCTTTTTTCATATTGGTACTGATCCAGATTGTGGAATTATGGATGAACATCTCAGCAAAATCAGGATTTGAGACAAAACTGAAGATCACTTGCCCCTTTCTTTGTACATATTAAATCTACATGCAAGCCATATTTAAATAGAAGACATGTGGAATGTTGAAATTGTGCTTTTCTAGGCAAAGACCAACTTTGTTTGGGACATAGCTACAAATACTCAGATTATAGACCATTTTTTTGTAAATTAAGAGCGGGTGGCCCTTTTGCTAGTCTTACTTAAGGCGTTACTCCATTCTTATGAACTTACTACTCTAGATGCATGCTGGATAGCGGTCGATGTGTGGAGTAATAGTTTTAGATGCAGAATCGTTTCGGTCTACTTGACACGGGCGTGATGCCTATATTCATGATCATTGCCTTGGATATCGTCATACCTTTGCGCTTTTCTATCAATTGCTCTATAGTAAGTTGTTCACCCATCGTATGTTTTCTTTCAAGAGAGAAGCCTCTAGTGAAACCTATGGCCCCCGGGTCTATTTTCCGTCATATATTTTCAGATCTATAAACCAAAAAACCCAAAAATACCTTGCTGCAATTTATTTAAATTTACTTTAGTTTGCCTTACTATTATTCTTTTATACCTATCTCTATTATATTTCACTCTTTTTCATGACCATGAAGGGGTTGACAACCCCTTCTTCGTGTTGTGTGCAAGTGTTTGTTAGTTTGTGCAGGTGCATAGATTGGAGACTTGCTTGTGCCTCCTACTGGATTGATATCTTGGTTCTTAACTTAGGGAAATACTTATCTCTACTTTGTTGCATCACCTTTTCCTCTTCAAGGGAAAAATCAACGCAAGCTCAAGAAATAGCAGGAAGAATTTCTGGCGACGTTGCCGGGGAGGTTCTACATCAAGCCTACCAAGTACCCATCATAAACTCTCATCTCTTGCACTTACATTATTTGCCATTTGCCTCTCGTTTTCCTCTCCCCCACTTCTAAAACATTTTCAGAAAAACACAAAAATATTTGCCTTTTTCTTCGCCCTTCTTTCGTCTTTTCATTTGCTTTTTGTTTGCTTGTGTGCTAGATTGCTTGCTTGCCTTCATGGCTCGGCCTAAGAGCCTTGATTTTTACTATAGAAAGTTGGAAGAGATTGTAAACAATGCTAAAAGCTTCATGTCTGTACAATTTGAGCATAATAGTTTCTTTAGGAACAAACTTAAAGAACAAAAAACTATGATGGAATATATTAATAAAGAGCTCGATGATGTTACTAAGGAAATATATGGCCTTAAATCTCAATTTTCTCATGTTGAAAATTTAGTAGGCCAAATTTCCGATAAGCAAACCACTTTGGTAAATTAGATGGCCAATGAGCCGGAGTACCTCGAAAATAATGATGAAGATCTTAAAGTAATTGATGTGACTCCTATTGAATCTTTGTTTTCTAATATAAATCTTGATAAATATGGCAATGGAGATGAGTCAACTTTAACTAGAAGGCGTCCCAATCATTTGGAGTTTAAAGATCTTAATGAAAAAATCTATAAAAGTGGGATTGGAGAGGTCAGAACTTTATGTAGCGATGAACCCAGTCTTTTGGATTTCAAGAATTTTAATTATGATAATTGTTCTTTGATAGATTGTATTTCCTTTTTGCAATCCATGTTGAATCCACCGCATGCTTATAATTAAAACAAAGCTTTAATAAACATATTGTTGATGCTATGATGAAATCTTTTGAAGAAAAACTTGAGTTGGGAGTTTCTATCCCTAGAAAGATTTATGATGAGTGGGAACCTACAATTAAGATTAAAATTAAAGATTATGAGTGTAATGCTTTGTGTGATTTGGTGCTAGTGTTTCCATGATTCCAAAAACTTTATGTGATGTGCTAGGTTTCCATAAACCTGATGATCATTCCTTGAATTTGCATCTAGCGATTATACTGTTAAGAAACCTATGGGAAGGATTGATGATGTTCTTATTGTTGCAAATAGGAATTATGTGCCTGTAGATTTTATATTGCTTGATATAGATTGCAATCCTACATGTCCTATTATTCTTGTTAGATCTTTCCTTAGAACGATTGGTGTGATTCTTGATATGAAAGAAGGAAACATTAGATTTCAAATTCTGTTAAGGGAGGGTACGGAACACTTTCCAAGAAATAAAATTAAGTTGTCATATGAATCTATTATGAGGGTTGCTTATGAATTTAATACCAAAGATGACAATACCTAGATCTATGTTTTATGCCTAGCTAGGGGCGTTAAACAATAGCACTTGTTGGGAGGCAACCCAATTTTATTTTGTGTTTTTGTTTTTGGTTCTGTTTTTCAATAAATACACATTATTACTTATGTAGTAATTGTGGTTTAGTGTTTTAGTTAGTGTTTGAGCCAAGTAAGACCTTTGGGATGGTTTATGGTGATAGTTGATTTGATCTTGCTGGAAAATAGAAACTTTTACGCTCATTGAAAGAATTTTCAAAAATCACAGAAGCATGATTTTGATCTGAACATTTTACACAAGATTTATATACAAATTTCCCAGATTTTCCTATTTTTTCAGAATTTCTGGAGTTACATAAGTGTAGGAAGTTTTCAGATTGCTACAGACTATTCTGTTTTTGACAGATTCTGTTTTCTATGTGTTGTTTGCTTAATTTGATGAATATATGGGTAGTATCGGGGGTATGAACCATGGAGAAGTTCGAATAGATATTACACCAATATGAATTTAGAATGAGTTCACAACAGTACCTAAAGTGGTGATTTATTTTATTATACTAATGGATCTCACGAGTTTTCTGTTGAGTTTTGTGTTGTGAAGTTTTCAAGTTTTGGGTAAAGGTTTGATGGACTATGGAATAAGGAGTGGCAAGAGCCTGAGAGTTGGGGATTCCCAAGGCACCCCAAGGTAATATTCAAGAACAACCAAGCATCTAAGCTTAGGGTTGCCCTGGATGGCATCCCCTCTTTCGTCTTTGTTCCATCGGTAAATTTGCTTGAGGCTATATTTTTATTCACCACATGATATGTGTTTTGCTTGGAGCGTCTTGTATGATATGACTCTTTTCTTTTTAGTTTGCCACAGTCATCCTTGATGTACACACCTTTTGAGAGGGACGCGCATTAATCGTGAATTTATTAGAATATTCTATGTGCTTCATTTATATGTTTTGAGCTAGGCAGTTTGCTCTAGTGCTTCACTTATATCTTTTTAGAGCACGGCGGTGGATTTATTTTATAGAAATTGTTGAACTCTCATGCTTCACTTATATTATTTTGAGAGTCTTTAAACATCATGGTAATTTGCTTAGGTTATGAATTTAATCCTAATATGATGGGCATCCAAGAGGGATATAGTAAAAAACTTTCATATAAAGAGCATTGAATACTTTGAGAAGTTTGATTCCTTGCATATTGTTTTGAGACATAAAGATGGTGATATTAGAGTCATGCTAGTGAGTAATTGTGTATTGGTAGAAATACTTGTGTTAAAGTTTCTGATTCACATAGCATGCACGTACGGTGAACCATTATGTGATGAAGTCGGAGCATGATTTATTTTTTGATTGTCATCCTTTGTGTGGAGGTCGGGAGCGCGCGATGGTTAACTCCTACAACCTCTCCCCTAGGAGCTTGCGTGTAGTACTTTGTTTCGATGACTAATATTTTTTTGCAATAAGTATGTGAGTTCTTTATGACTAATCTTGAGTCCATGGATTATACGCACTCTCACCCTTCCACCATTGCTAGCCTCTCTAGTACCGCGCAACTTTCGCGGGTGCATTAAACCCATCATATACCCTTCCTCAAAACAGCCACCATACCTACCTATTATGGCATTTCATAACCATTCCGAGATATATTGCCATGCAACTTCCACCGTTCTGTTTATTATGACATGCACCATCATTGTCATATTGCTTTGCATGATCGTAAGATAGCTGGCATGATGTTTTCATGGCTTGTCCATTTTTTGATGTCATTTGCTACGTTAGATCATTGCACATCCCAGTACACCACTGGAGGCATTCATATAGAGTCATATTTTGTTCTAGTATCGAGTTGTAATTCTTGAGTTGTAAGCAAATAAAAGTGTGATGATCATCATTATTAGAGCATTGTCCCATGTGAGGAAAGGATGATGGAAGCTATGATTCCCTCAGAAGTTGGGTTGAGTCTCCGTACTTTATAAAAAATAAAAGAGGCCAAAGGATCCAAAATAAAAGAAAAGAGGCCAAAGAAGCCCAAATGAGAAAAGAGAGAAGGGACAATGTTACTATCCTTTTTCCACACTTGTGCTTCAAAGTAACACCATGTTCTTCATGATAGAGAGTCTCCTATTTTGTCACTTTAATGTACTAGTGGGAAATTTTCATTATAGAACTTGGCTTGTATATTCCAATGACGGGCTTCCTCAAATTGCCCTAGGTCTTCGTGAGCAAGAGAGTTGGATGCACACCCACTTAGTTTCTTTGTTAGCTTTCATACACTTATAGCTCTAGTGCATCCGTTGCATGGAAATCCCTACTCACTCACACTGATATCTATTGATGGGCATCTCCATAGCCCGTTAATATGCCTAGTTGACGTGAGACTTTCTCCTTCTTTTTTGTCTTCTCCACAACCACCATATTCTATTCCACCTGTAGTGCTATATCCATGGCTCACGCTCATGTATTGCATGAAAGTTGAAAAAGTTTGAGAATACTAAAGTGTGAAACAATTGCTTGACTAATACTGGGGTTGTGCATGATGAAATACTTTGTGTGATGAAGATGGAGTATAGCCAGACTATATGATTTTTTAGGGATAACTTTCTTTGGCCATGTTATTTTGAGAAGACATGATTGCTTTATTAGTATGCTTGAAGTATTATTGTTTTTATGTCAATATTAAACTTTTGTTTTGAATCTTATGGATCTGAATATTCATGCCACGGTAAAGAAGATTACATGGATAAATATGTTAGGTAGCATTCCACATCAAAAATTCTGTTTTTATCATTTACCTACTCGAGGATGAGCAGGAATTAAGCTTGGGGATGCTTGATACGTCTCCAATGTATATATAATTTTTGATTGTTCCGTGCTATTATATTATCTTTTTGGATGTTTTATATGCATTAATATGTTATTTTATATTATTTTTGGGACTAACCTATTAACCTAGAACCTAGTGCATGTTTCTGTTTTTCCTTGTTTTTGAGTTTTACAGAGAAGGAATATCAAACGAGTCAAAACGGAATAAACTTTCACGATGATTTTTCATGGACCAGAAGAAACCCGTACGACTTGGAGAGGGGGGCAGAAGCTTCTCAAGGAGGCCACAAGCCTCCTAGGCATGCCCTAGGGGGCGCCCTAAGGGCTTGTGGGGCCCTCAGGAGTCCTCCAACCCTAATTCTTGCACTATAAATTCTCAAATATTCCCAAACCATCAGAGGCATCCACCAAAATAATTTTCCGTCATCGCAAGCTTCTGTTCCCGTGAGATCCCATCTTGGGGCCATTTTCGGCACCCTGGCGGAGGGGAATTCAATCACGAAGGGCATCTACATCAACCTTGCTGCCCTTTTGATGAAGCGTGAGTAGTTTATCATGGACCTAACGGTCCAGCGCTAGTAGCTAGATGGCTTCTTCTCTCTCTATGATCTTCAATACCATGTTCTCCTTGATGTTCTTGGAGTTCTATCTAATGTAATATTCTTTTGCGGTGTGTTTGTCGAGATCCGATGAATTGTGGATTTATGATCAGATTATCTATGAATATTATTTGAGTCTTTTCTGAACTCTTTTATGCATGATCAAATATCTTTGTATTTCTCTTTTAATTATTGGTTTAGTTTGGCCAACTAGATTGGTTTTTCTTACAACGGGAGAGGTGCTTAGTTTTGGGTTCAATCTTTCGGTGTCCTCACCCAATGACATAGTAGGGGTAGCGAGGCACGTATTGTATTGTTGCCATCAAGGGTAAAAAATGGGGTTTTCATCATATTGCTTGAGTTTATCCCTCTACATCATGTCATCTTACTTAAGGCATTACTCCATTCTTATGAACTTAATACTCTAGATGCATGCTGGATAGCGGTCGATGTGTGGAGTAACAGTAGTAGATGCAGAATCGTTTTGGTCTACTTGACATGGACGTGATGCCTATATTCATGATCATTGCCTTGGATATCGTCATAACTTTATGCTTTTCTATCAATTGCTCGACAGTAATTTGTTCACCTACCGTATGTTTTCTTTCAAGAGAGAAGCCTCTAGTGAAACCTATGGCCCCCAGGTCTATTTTCCATTATATATTTTCAGGTCTATAAACCAAAGAACCCAAAAATACCTTGGTGCAATTTATTTAGATTTACTTTAGTTTGCTTTTTTATTATTCTTTTATACCTATCTCTATTAGATTTCACTCTTGTTCGTGACCGTGAAGGGATTGACAACCCCTTCTTCACGTTGTGTGCAAGTGTTTGTTAGTTTGTGCAGGTTCATAGATTGGAGACTTGCTTGTGCCTCCTACTGGATTGATACCTTGATTCTTAACTGAGGGAAATACGTATCTCTACTTTGCTGCATCACCCTTTCCTCTTGAAGGGAAAATCAACGCAAGCTCAAGAAGTAGCAATTGTTACCAACTCTGAGTTGCAGTGGAAGAAGACGATTCGGTGTAGATCATACTTGGAGTCCCTCGAACCATAAATGAGTGATCCCTCAAAAGGAAGACCGAAAGCATGGCCTCTCTACGGGTTGCAAGCGTATGGTCTTCACGATCCTGTAGTGCTTCACCGTCCAGAGTTAATCATTGCCATAGAATTAGAGGGAGGAGAATAGAACCACATTGGGCTTCTAATTATGAGGATTAGAGGATCTAGGTATAGCTCTAGTTTATATCAACTAGGATCAACTAGAACCGGAACTAGAGAACCAGGTGAGGCTCCAAAACTTGTGTGTCTCAATGGACAAAATCCTATAGTATATATAGTTGTAGGGGAGAGGGGAGGGGCGCCACAAGGGGGAGGAGGCCTCCCTCCTTGCGTCGACCCTAGGGGGAGGAGGAATCCTTCCCCCAACTCCAATTCGGCCTTCCAAGTGGGAAAGGGGGTGCCTCCCCCTATTAGGCCCTTGTGGCCCAATTCTCCTTCCACCACTTGGCCTTTTAAGCCCCGTTGATATTTAATTAAATAAAAAGGCTCCTAACTATTAGTAGAGATTTTATTATTAATTTAACATCTCTAAAAACATTCTCCACCTATATATTATTTATCGGTAATACCCGGTATTGCCCGATAAACTCTGAAACCCTTCCGGTGACCCCGAAACGCTTCCGGTTCTTCTCAAAACTATTTCAGATATTAGTGAAACTATTTCAGAAATATTTCTGATTACTCCTGTCCTGTAGGATTGGTAAAACATGGACATGAACAAAACCCCTTTTGTTCAATGACCGATAGCGGAACCGTGGACATCCATATTGATCCCTCTGAGTACATGAATGACATCCGAGTGAACCTTTTGTTATCATGTGCTATTCCCTTTGCTTCGCGGTACTTTACAAAAACTGAGGTGAGATATATCGGTATCCTCTTGAGTCATGCACATGCTCCGTATACCGTTTTCCTCGTTGCCGGTTTTGTTCTTATTTCTCGTTGACATGTGTCGGCATCCCGTGACATAGTCACATATATCTGGCTAGACGATGACGGATGCCATCACACCGAGAGGGACCTAAGAATATCTCTCCATCGTCGTAGGAGCAAATTCCACTCTCGAGCTATCTAGTCCCTTGTCCAACTTTCTAATGAACCTGTAAGTTGTCGTTATGATCACCATATTACAGATGGCGTTTGAGAAACCCGTGAGTCCATCATACAGTAAGAAGTGACTACGATACTCTGATGGTCCAAGGAACTAAATCACACATTAACACTCCATGTTATTACAATTGACTTCTGATGATATTATCTCAAAGTATAACAAACAAGCTTGGGTCAATTCAATATGATTGTTCTTCCAACGCCATACTCTCAATGTTTTTTTAGGTCTATCGTTACAATTGAGCTAGTCTTAGAGGTGAGACTAGGAACCTAATTTTACCGTTTATCAATCCACATGTGCATATGAGTTTTCCACTGAATCGCATATTCTAGGATCATAGCAGTTATAGTATAGAATATAAACCCTCGATTATGAACATGGAAATATAATAACACAATATTATTGCTTCTAGGGCATATTTCCAACAATCACCTACAATTTTCTTGCATGTCAAACTTTCCAAATAGGAATGCATGATTAGGGAAATATTTATTGTATGTTGTAGACAGGATACCTAGTAGCAAAGTTATAGGTTCATTACCTTGTTCTTGCAACCATAACTAGGAAATCCTTAGCTTGCTACAATGTAACGGGGTGGGAACTACACTAGTTTATAGGTTACTATATTTGGATGGATACTTAATGAGAACTTAATTAATGAACCATCTTGGGGGATTGGCATTGATTGGATCATCGAGTGTGAAATTGGTGGGGGTTGTCGCCCAGGTATCAATGGGATTGTATGAGTTCCAAATTGAGTAGCATCCCTATGTAATCGTGAGTGAATATGGGATATGTCTTGACCAATTAATTTGTGGGAACCTGGCCTGGTGGACCAGCAAATGTAGTCAGATTGTCGGTTGGACTGGGTTCACCTGGTGGCATCGGCTACTACTTCCCAAAAGTCTCGTCCTGGTCTACCTGGCTACTCTATAGATGAGCTTAGTAGCAGAAGCATGTGACTAGATCTCACGAGTAAAGTACACAAACCTCTGCAAAGTGTATAAAATTGATCATGATTAGTCGTGTCCTTGGTTATGGACAACTTTGAGCAACTTGGTCGATAACTATCACCTTGATCTCATCACCTATTCTTAAATTTGAAACTTGATGGGTTGAACATGTGATAGGACTACCAGAGAGTGTACCTCTGTGTCCAAGGCTATGACTGAGGTGTGCTGGAAGTGTCTCGGTATGCTATGGATAGCTAGGGTTTACTAGTGTGTCATATGTATAGAGTAGATCCCCCTATATACAAAGATAGGAGAAAACTATTATTGCTTTCTACAAAAAAAAGCCTTAACCTCCACTTACCAAAACTACTAGGGTCAGAGTGCCATGATTTCAGATATGAACACTTTATGTTTTCATGAATGTGTGTGTGTGTGATTTGGATGTTTATCTGCAAGTTATATGCACCTGCTATAGTTCTGAACCCTAGACGTTGAATTGACAACTATCATGGTATCGACGGGGATGACTATGATTTCAGGATTACATGTACTCATTGTTTGTTAATGATTTTCTCCAGTACTTTGTAAAAGGAGTACCTTAGTTACCCATAATTTCCATTAGGATCCCATTGAAACAGCTGGTAGGACAAAAGATGTTATGCAAATTCTTACTACAAGTACATATTGAATACATGCCAACACATGATTGATGAATTGGGACTAGTTTGTTATCACCTTGAGTTACGGCTATTACAACATGATGTCACCCATGCCTACACTTCCCGTACTTATTGTTTTCTTTAAGTCACTTTTGTTCTTGGCAACTGCTGAGAATTGTTGATTACGTTAGTACTTTGCAATCACCGCTCCATTCACTTCATTGCTTTTCCTACTAATAAATGTTGCCAAGGAAGTATTTGTTTCCATGTGTGATCGAATTGACAACTAAAATGCTAAGGCTTATAAATATTCTTTTCCCCATCTGTCGAACCAATAAATTTGGGTTGTAATACTTCCCTTGAAGACTGTTGATCCCCTACACTTGTGAGATATCAAGACTATTTTGTAGCATCGTTACCAGGGAGTATAGCTCTGTTTATATAAGTTCACTTGGAGAGTTATTTGTTGTTGAATTTGTTATCCATCACAGGGGGACAACCGGATCTCAAACCAACAATCCTCCCATCTACTACAAGAAAAGGTATTGCTCTGTGTACTCAAGTTGCTTATGATTCACATGTTATTGCGACATCTCCACCACCACATCCATGTACTTCACACTACTATGTCACATATAATTGATACTGCTTGTGCTTCTAGTGAAAACTATGATGATACACCTGATGCTTCTAGTTTGTTTGATACTTTTGTTCCAGTTGGAGATCTTTTAGATGCTCATATTGCTAAAGCTAAAGAGAAGGAAATGCTAAAAATCTTGAAACACCGTCTGTTAGACCTACTAAAAGATACCTTCCCGATTTACCTACTACACTTGTATAGCTTATAATGATGAAGGTGGAATCAAATGCCTTATTGAAATATTTAAGAACAAGGAACTAAAAGATAATTTTTGTCTCGGTCCTAAGTTTGGTCTTCTCCTATATACATACAGGATGATGCTTATGAATTCTCTGTTGATCCTACAATAATTACTTTGGTTGAATTTGATTCTTTCCATGGCTATGAAAATGAAAAAGCACTTGATCACTTTAATAAGGTTGATACTATTACTGATCTTTTTGTTAAGAAATATATGAACAGGAAATATTTAATGACTAAGTTTTCCCCTTTTTAATTGAAATATAATGGTAAGGAGTGGTATGATAGTTTAAAACCTGAGAGTTTCACTACTCCGCAAGATTTCTTTACTACTTTCGTAGATAAATAGTATCCTTTATATATGAGATTGGCAACTTTTAAGGCTATTCATAATTTCACTCAACTTGAGGAAGAGACCCTCAAGCTTGGGGGAGCTTTTTGTATACTTGTAAGCAATGTTCCCAACCATCCTCTTAAGGAAAATGAATTACTTGATATATTTTATGATGGACTAACCTCTGAGTCTAGGACATACCTAGATAGTTGTGCAGGGAGTGTTTTCAGGCGAAAGGCTTTAAAAGAAGCCATGGAATTATTGGAAATATAACAAACAATAATAGTGATTGGATTATCTCTGAACCTGAACCTGAATATTCACCTCTTCAAAAGAAGAAAGGTCTGCTTTTCTTATGTCGAGAAGATATGAAAGAAGCAAAGAAGTGCACTAGGGAAAAAAGTATCAAGGCTAAAGAAGTTAAAATTTTACCTCCTATTGAAAAATTATATGAGCCTATTACTCATTGTCCTATGGTTGATGTACATTTTCTATATAAATTTGATGAAGGTGATATTATTTATCCTAAACCTCCTGATTTATGCTTGATGAAACTGATAACTTTGTGATTAAACAACATCAATCTAATATGGACATGCAAATGCAATTGAATGATAATTTTATGGTTGTTAAATATTTACAAGATCTTGAAAGAACCTCTCAGGATGTTAATGGTATTATTAAACATTGTGATATGATACAAGTTCAACTTAAACAAGTGATGAGTGATCAACAAGATTTATTGTGTGATATGGCAAGATCTGTTAGAAAGTCTGAAGCCTATGTTTGTACTAGAGGAGGTTCTTTTACTCAAGAACCCTTGTATCCTAAAGGAGATCCTAAAAGAGTAGAATTTTTTTTCTCAAAATACCGATAACAATGTTCCTTGCATGCGCTTAGATGCAGTGGCACCGCCTACTCTCCTTCCAACCATCTCGGGTGCTACTACCTTCGTTGATGATGAAACACAACATTTTTATGTTGCTACGAGTATTGCATAGGTGCTCACCAGTGCTACACTTACCAACACCAATGCCTAACATGCACATGGGGATCTGTGCAGTAGTGCCTTTTCGTGGGCCCAAATGGAGACCGAGCTCCATGGAGGGCTTAATTTGAAAAGTTTAAAATTGAAAAAATTTAGTTTCAAAAAATGATGAGGACATGAATAACTTGGATACGACCAAAAATATTGCATACATGCATATTTGTCAGGTGATTTCTAGTGCAAACTATTCAATAATCTATTTATGTTATCCAGAACAAAAATACTTCACACACTTTTGTGTTCTGTCTAATTGCAGGTATATGGGCATTTGTACAATCCACATATGAAGATAAGGGAGAAAGAGATGTTTACTTGTTGTTCAAAAAGTTCTCTCACGTCACTTTTGGCCCAAGAGAAGATAGAGTCCAAGTCCCTCACGTTCTGCATTCAGATTCGGACTACACAGACATACCTGACTCAAAACGCCAACAACTTTTTCATACGAACTCCGAATTGGGTGATTCTTTTTTTGTTGGAAACTAGATTTCGTGTTGTTTCCAATCCAATTGGATTCACCTTCAAATTCATCCGGAGCATTGAGATATCGACGAAACAATCTGACATTGCAGCAGAATCCGAGTCAAATAACAAGTCCAAAGGTGTTGCATCACCTCCACTTGGGCCCATGAGCCTTGTACGACCTAGGGTTAGTTTTAGGCTGCCTTGGGACATCCTTCCACCTCCTTGGCCGCCACCCCTTGCTCCTATATAAGTAGATCCATCTAGTAGCTTTTTCCTTGGGATTTGTTTAGTTAAAAGTTAGCCATTGCAACTTCGTGTACTTCGTTTGTGTCCAACGACCAGACCAAGACCGCTTACGGATCCCCACCATTGTCACTACTTCATATATATCCGCAATATTCAGATTGCATTATCATATTCTTGCTTGTTCTTTGATTGCGTGCAGGAACAGACCTTCGTGGTCAGGCTGATCATGCTTCCCGCATCGTCAGTAACCTCAGGAGATTGGTTTAGCGATTGCTAAGGCGCAATGTCGTGCACGTTTGTAGTCGGATTGTCAAAGTCGTCTCCATCAAATCGATAGTTATCATCTCATCGAAAGATCGGGACACCCTCGCATCTATCAAAAAATTATGAAAATAAATACACATACCTAGATGCATAATGTACATGTGTACAAATTTTCATCCTGAATGAGATACGCTAAAATGAGAACAAAAAGAAAGACATCTCAGGCCTTTTAGCATGTGTATTGTTGATCCTCAAAGTCCATGACTTTTTTTTGCAGCTCGCAATTTAAGGTATTTCATCCTGAATTGTTTCACACACACATTACATCCTTGCATACATGTGTACTTCTTTTCAGCATTTTCTGAAAATAAACTCTTTGAATTTTGAATTTTTCAAAATAAAGGCCTTCATGATGCTTAGTATTCTTAGGATGCGTTTGGTTGAAGGTGTGGTATGAATGGGTTGGGACCGTTTAATTTTTTTGGATTGAACCATGCAATTCATGTGTTTGGCTCAATATAAGAGATGAGCTAATTATTTAGGATGGGACCACAAATCATGCTCACATGGTCATGCATGCAAAGGGTGGCCATTTTATTCGACCAATTTGGTTGGGTGAAACGGTTCAGCATCTTCGAAGCATATTCTCTTTTTTTGACTCGAACCATTCAAGTGATTTGTAACCAAACACATTTATTTTTTAGACAATCCCAACCCACCCGTGGCCACCCTTGCAACCAAACGCATCCAATGTCCTACTCGTATTTGTGTGTTTACTTTCTATCCACAATACTATAGTGCGGACCCGGCAACCACTCCACTGTCTCACATTTTCTATATTCAACCATTTGCTGATTTGCAACAGTTACCCACCCTAGGGTTAGGGTTCCATAAACCTAATCACATTTACTGAACTTATTGCAGGTACATTTGAATCATACGGTTTGATATCCCTTGGGAGACAGACAGTGGCAGTTTATTCTCTTCATTAGTGAGATGATTCCTAATTCTAGTGATGTGGAGCATCCTATGGTCATCCCCATGGACCTACCATCGTCTCATCAAGTGCCAAGAGGACCAATGACACGAGCACGAGCTAGAGATCTCAAGACCGAGGTGACATCTCTCCTTAGTGATATACCATATGATCCACTTGAGACATGCCTACTACCTAAGTCCGGGATGTTGTGCATGATCAGGTATCAAGAAGGCCCTCTCGAAGATGCGCGTGAAGACGAACAAGTCCCAAAGTACAAGGATGAGGAGGAACGACGGAAGGAACCGGAGAAGTTCCCAGGACCCGAACATCCGGCCCTTGGAAGTGTCACCAGCAGCCGCCCAGCCGTCGAGCTACAGGGCCCGGACATCCGGCCCGACTCTAGCCCAGACATCCGGCCCCCGCCCGAAATCCGACGCCCATCACAAAACACCACTGAAGCCGGACCCCGTCAGCCCGGACATCCGGTAAAAGGCCTCGACATCCGGCTCTTCGTGAGCCGCCGGACATCCGGCCCCTGGCCTGGAAATCCGGACCACGCCTATCCAGAGAGCACCAAGACCGGACCCCGCCAGCCCGGACATCCGGCTCCTCGCGAAGGCCTAGACATCCGGCCCGATGCCCGGACATCCGGCCTCCCCTGTCTGCGCAAAGTGTACCCCTTCGCCCCCCTAGACTATATATACTACCCCTCCTCCACTTTTCTAGGGTTAGCAAAGGATTAGCTCATTTGAGAGACAGAGCTTTGCTCATCCACTTGATACATTCTCCATCGGAGTTCACGACCTCTATGGAGAAGATCCCCCAAGTGGATTCAAGACCCCTAACTGAAAGACCCCTCAAGACCTCCTCACGAAGAAGAACTACCGCCTCTTGTATCGTCCTTTGTTGCGTTTGGATCTTGTATCACTCTTTATGTTCATGGATCTAGCACATGTGTGATCGTTCCTCATTGGTTTGAGTGTTTCCTCTCGTTTCCCCCGCGTTTCCCCTTGTGTTCTTTGTAGGATCCGCTCCAATCATGAAAGATCGGCCCTAGGGTTTCCACCCTACATCATCTTGGTATCAGAGCCAGCTTGGTCATGATCATCTTGGTATCATGAGCCTTGGTTGATCATGAATTTGGAGCCCCTACCCTTGTTTTCTAGCCTTGTTTTGTTGATTTTTGCCCCAATTTTGAAAATCCCCACAAAAATAGCCCTCCCAAAATTTTTGTGATTTGTTGGTATGATGAAGTTTTGTTGGATTTGATTGGTGGATTTGATGTGTTACTCGTAGATCTAGCTTCCCCTAAATTTTCTCCCAAATCCATCCATGCAATCTCTCGATTTTTGCCCCGAAATTTTCTCTTTCCACGAGATCCACCGAGTTCGTCCACGGAGCCAGGACCAGGACATCCGGCCCGCTAGCCTGCACATCCGCCCCTGGCAGCAACAGCCCCATCCATCGCTCCGTTTCCCACCTAACTCTCGCAAATTTTTGACCGGGCATACCACCATCACTTCCGCATACCACCACCGCTTACCCGCTACCAACTCTTGACAATTTTGACACGCTTTGTTTTGAGAATTTGAGTTGCAGTTCTTGTTTCCTAACGCGTTTCGGCAACTTAGGGACGGTTTGACATCGACACCATCACCACTCATCTTCGCCACGGACTCGCCATCGACAACGACCACTACATCATTTTGACACCCTCAACCGTAAGCAAGGACGGTAAACTCGACAACACCTTTGTGTACTTCCTTTTCATTGCATTGATAACCACCATAGACCATTTTGCGTACCTATCCTATCAAGACTTGTGCACATTAGTGATCATCATCTCGTTGCATAATAGGTACTGTTACGTAATACCTTAAAATATTACTGTTCAGAACTGTGGGAAAATGTTGTACACTAAAACTATCTAAATTCTTGCGATGCAATTACCCTTGAATAGCATTGAAAAATATGCAAAACATGTGAATTTCAGGAATTATCAAACATAAACAGCTGCTTGAAACAAATTTTAACAGCTGCTTGAAACAAATTTTAACTAAATGCACAGCCTCAACGAATCAAATTGAGTATTTTTATTTTCAACTACTACTACTTGGTATCTTTCCAACCAAAACACAAACTGAAGTGACCTTTATTTCAGTATGGCAGAAAGTAATCAACCACGCAATGCACACTGCTCCAGATTGCCAGCTTATTTGTGATGCAACTAACTCGTCCCACAGTTACACATTTCCCTCTCCCTGTCACTCCACAATCCACAGTTCCACCTAAATGTAGAACGGTATAATTTTCTCCTCTTGCCGTTTCATCTTATCCGCCTATATGTACTGTACATACCCCGCAGCAGAGCTTTTGCTTGCAACAGCGGGGTGAATGCTATCTAGACTGGGACTGGGGCTCTCAATCAAGCCATGCATTTGCAGACTACTGGACCCGAATATGGTGACAAAATCATAATTACTGCTTATTCACACTTGGTGGGTGACAACCCCGGGGTAGAGATGTGCGGTTCACCGATATAAAGATATTTCATAGGGTACATGGTTGCTCGCTGTCTCCTGATGTGAAGGGATTACAAGCCTTTGCAATGTCTTCAGGTAGCTAGTTAATTGGATGAAAGAAGGACGCAAGTTTGGATCCCTGGCAAATGAAAATGATGGTAGAAAAACACGTGTAAGTTTGCATGTAAAGATTTTTCTTTAAAGAGAAGAACTTAGCTTATACTGAGAAAACTTACTTCTGCCAGCAATCACGTATAATTGATGCAACTATAGGATCTACTTCTTTTGGAATGTCAAGCCGTCGGTCCTGGAAGCCAACTGCGCCCACAACTTGCATTTGGTTCATCCCATGCCATGGCTTTCTTAGTGTTGCTAGCTCCCACAGGATAACACCAAAGCTGTAAATATCACACCTGGAAAACTTTCAAGAATGAGTGTAGTTGTAAATGTGATGTTTGCAGTGCGCAAAGAGAAATAATATACAGGTCCTTCACATTTGATCGGCCACACATA
>NC_041380.1:206437189-206494024 GCF_002162155.2 Triticum dicoccoides
ATCAGATCATTCGAAAGCATGAGCCCCTCAAACGGTCTAGACCACGAAGAGAGAACTGGGGAACAGGTGATCTCACATGACAAGTTATCAGCTTCTAGACAACAGCCTGGCGCCATGACAGGATACAAGCGATGTAAATAAATCTAAAAATGCTACATGGTACATGCAACTAAACTTAGATCACAAAATACCTCACCAAACTTAGCAATACACCTCATAATCCACAGTACCTAGTTACCTACTCCCTCCGTTCCTAAAAATACACTCATTTTACTCCGTATGTAGTCCGTATTGGAATCTCTAAAAAGACTTATATTTAGGAACAGAGGGAGTGCATAATAACCATCCATCTCTCTATCACAACTTGTACTATAATGAATGGAGAAGAGAGACTTAGACAAGCGGAGTTTGTGGAATTTGGAATATCGTAGGAGCTACAAATAGCATGTTTCAGAAAGATAGCAATGTACTTGCATGACAAATCACAGGTATGAACATGACCAGCAGTTGACCAACAAAGGCATACTTAGCACATACAGCATTTAGCCTTAAGCTTATTTAGGTCAAACTGAGATTTTATCTAGGCTAAACTCAAGCAATGCATACGAAATTTGTGAAAATATTAAAAGCTCGCAAATATAAGTATTTGACAAAGACCTCAAAGATCACTTACTTCTCATTGGATTGCTCATTCCGCAAAACCTCTGGTGCCATCCACTCAGGCTGGTATAAGGGGAAACGACAAATTTTAACAGAGGATCAATTTAAGTTTCTGTAAGAACTAATATACAGAAGTCATTCCACAATGACTATTAATTACTTACAGTCCCGGCAGTGGATTTTGATGACAAAAATGTACTGTGCTTCAGACGTGAAAGTCCGAAATCACAGACCTGTGTAGATGTACTTTGTTAGCTAACAGTAACAACTATCTAGAAACTAAAGGAATAAGAGTTCATGCTTTGGTCCTGAAGCAGGTAGATACCTTCACAGTCCAATTATCGTCAACCAGCAAGTTTGGTGATTTTAGATCCCGGTGAACAATTGTTGGTACACTGGTATGAAGACAATTCATGCCTCTGGCCTACAGAGAGAGCATAATCATAATATGGACATACACATGGAAATAAACATGAAACTATAACATCCAAGTTTCACCATTACCACATCAAGGGCCATTTTAATCCTACGCTTCTCGTCGATTTGGCAATTAGGGCGATGAATGATCTTATATAAGCTTCCCCTGAAAGAAAATAACAGTTAGATGAATGTCAATGTTGAAATGGGAACTGTTTGATTCATCACCGGCCAAAACAGAAGTGTTGAATGGAATGGTAATAATAGGTTCAACTTATAAACTGTCTGCTTCACAATACTTGGTACTTCCAAGTCTTATTCACAAGATCTATCCCAAAATACCAAAAAAAAATCAAAATCAAAATGCCCCTATCAAACCTACAATGCCCCCTACTTTATTACACATTTTTACGTGCTCGAGATACTACTTAAGGGTCCTTCCGTGTACTTCGACATGAAAAATATTGCTTAAATATGCACATTAATTAAAAGCTTCACATATTATGAAAGTGACATAGTGCATAACTGAACATTATTTTGTGGAAATTTTCAGTACATTTACATAGCCCAAGGAATGATGTAAAATCGTAAAGTAGTTACTCCATTTCGGGTGTGCAACTATGCATGTACAGTGATATTTTTCACACCATGCAACTATTTGTCTTCTCTCCCTTTATTTATTCATCACCACACAGGCACACACTAGCACACAATGTATTCCCTCTCTGTCTCTGTTCCAAAGAAATTATGGGAGGGTACTCTTCTCTCATAACATTCTCAATTTATCAGCTGTGCATTAAACATCTCCAACCTTAATCAACGGCCAGAGTACGTACATACATTAATGTAAAGCTGGGTGCCATAATGTTATCTCATTCATTACATGCATCATATTCAGCATTCTCTCATTCAAAATTTTAAACATGCATGTAGTATTTGCATTGTTGCATCAGTACCCACTATAACTGGTGCCCCGTTATCTTGACCAAGCTAAATGACTACACATGTTATGTCCTAGCTCATATGTAAAAACACAAACTTTCAATACCTTGGAAGATATTCTGATACAATAGATAAGTGTGGAGGCCGTGTTACTGCACCCATAAAGAGAACAATATTTGGATGACGGAGCCGACGCATAATCCTCACCTATTAAATGGAAAGATATCTGGATTAGCAAAGGTTTCAACAAAAGTGAAATCAAATGACGGTAGAAGTTCAATTTTCAGGAAAGTATTGGTTATAAAAAGCATCATCTTTCACCTACTTCACAACGAAATTCCTCTAAAGCATCACCATAGAACTCTTGATCCAAGAACTTCTTTACAGCTACTTCCTGTATATTAAAAAACGTCAAATTTACCATCATGATAAGCAGACCCATCAGAAGAAATAGCAGAACAGACCATGCTTTGAAAGGTTATCTGTATGTTACTTTTCAGTTATGTAATCAGTTGATAATGCTTGTAAATGAGCTTTGGAGCACTAAGCTCAACGGTATCTTCCAATAAAGTTAAACAAGACAAACTACTTACAGTTCCATTCCAATCAGCATGGTAGACTTCTCCATATGAACCTAAAAGTTGCAAGAAATGCTCCTTTAGTCGCCATATGATACAACATAGGAACAAAATGGTTCATATCACGCAACAGACAAAAGGATTATACATGCTTATGATTTTACAGTACAAGAAATTTAGAGTATGTTTTTGTGCTCAGTGCAAACTCCTTGTCAATTTGTATGGCAAGTGACCCTGCAACCTACATTCAACTCAATAAGTGAAAATATAACTAGACGATAGGTCAAAATGGATTTATGTACCTATGCCAATTCTTTCATCGATTACAAGATCTTCCCAAAGGATTTCACATTCAGACACTTCATCCAACACCATGTCAGCCTTATTTGATCCAACTTGGGATGGAAAAACACATTCTATGCTCTGCCTTGGCCTGTCCATGAATCTGTCAAGAGGGGACTTTCTTGGATCAGGATGTAACATTTTGTGGTCATGACTGCCACAATTTTCCTTGTGCTCATCCCTTTCGGGAGTAAATCCTTGAGCATTTTTAGAAAGTTCACCATCAAATCTAGAATAGATGGGACCTTTTCCCGGATCATTATGAGGGTCCTTTTCTGCAACTTTCCCGATTCCGGATGTAGAAGCTGCATTCATAGAAGAGGTACCAAGCATCTTGTCATAATAAAGACCAGGTGGCACCTGTGATCTGTCAGGGCACTCTCCAGTCAATGCTTTGGCCATAGCCGAGGTACCAACTATCTTGTTGTCATAATTACGAGCAGGTGCTGCATACACTCTATCGTTTAGCTCTCTAACATTGGAATTGTAATGCTTTGCAGTTGACAACGCCAACTGAGATGACGATGCATTGTCAGTGGCATTTCTCCGAGGAACTGACCCATCAGCAACATTGTATTGCTTGTTGTTGGAAATGTCATTGCAAGCAGACCAGTTTTTCATCACCAATGGCTGTTGAGATCTTACAGATGGTGGGACTACATTCTCTCTACGCCTTTGGAATTCATTGTTTCTATTATTTAATCCCTTGAATGCCAATGAGCTTTTCCCAGATTCAATAGCATTGAAAGGATCTAACTCCACAAATAGTTTTCGGGACTCTTCAGTTTCATGAGAGTCTGTAATCAATTGCAGATTCTTCTTCTGCTTGGAAGGAGCACTAGGCAAAGTTGATGTTTTACCTAATTGCATCCTAGGGTCCAATGTCCCAGGTTCACTAGCACTACTTCCAGCGGTCATTGTATTCTCATAGCTTGATAGATTGACTGAGATCCGATTATTATTGGCAAACATATGCCCTTGGTTACGTTTATGCTCTGACTGTAATGCAACTGGGTCATCTTCGATGTTACTTGCTGACTCCACCACCTGATTCTGACCCAATGTTTGACTGAAGTTGAATGGAGTGCCCTTTGAATTAAAGACATCTGCTGGAATGAGAGTCCCTGGAGCAGCCATAACATCCACCAAAAACTCCCTGCAAATACAGACAACAAATCAGCAGAAGCAACTGACAATTAAACTAAAGCTTAATGTTTACAATAGGGGTGGATGGTTATTCATGCGTTATTTTGACACTCAGAATCTAGTCCTATGAACTATTAATAACTACTCCCTCCGTCCGAAAATACATGTCATCAAAATGGACAAAAAGGAATGTATCTAGAACTAAAATACATCTAGATACATCTCCTTTTATCCATTTTGATGACAAGTATTTCCAGACGGAGGGAGTAGTAAGTTACACGTGCCTCGCGAGTTACAATAAGCAAATATTGATATAACTTATTATAATAGGGTAACGTCCATATTCAGAGTCACATTTGCATTAAGTATGAAGTGTAGATTTGATTCCTATCATTCATATCGTTGAAAATCAAGTTGTAGCTAAAGAATATTCGATGGCTCTGTGATATATACTACAAAACTCAAGTTAAATATAAAAGAATAGCGGCTAAGTACTACATCTGAAAAGGCATTTAGGAAGATGTTATGTTGGAAAAAAAATATGAAGTTAAAGTACAGAATATTCCAAAACAAATGAGAATGTCTATGTTTTGTGTATATTGTGCATTGTGTTAGAAATGAAGGATCGAGTATGGAATGATGATATACGAGATAGAGTTGGGGTAGCACCAATTGAAGAGAAGCTTGTCCAACATCGTCTGAGATGGTTTGGGCATATTCAGCGCAGGCCTCCAGAAGCTCCAGTGCATAGCGGACAGCTAAAGCGTGCGGAGAATGTCAAGAGAGGGCGGGGTAGACCGAATTTGACATGGGAGGAGTCCGTTAAGAGAGACCTGAAGGATTGGAGCATCACCAAAGAGCTAGCTATGGACAGGGGTGCGTCGAAGCTAGCTATCCATGTGCCAGAGCCATGAGTTGGTTGCGGGATCTTATGGGTTTCACCTCTAGCCTACCCCAACATGTTTTGTGTTAGAAATAGGCTGAAGTATAGAAGTAGAGGGGAGCTGGGGAGCTGGGGCTGAACACAGGATAATTTGATTTCTGAAGCTGTGGCTTGTACTGCTGCGCTCAGGTCTATATATAGTACATGGGGAAGCCGGTTCCTAATGCTAAACCAACCATGCAGCTCTAGCAGCTGCTATTACATGCAAAGGCCAAATTGACTACTACTACCTCCATCCTGGTTTATAGGTCCTGAGAGCCAAAGCAGCAGGACCAAGGCAAAGTATCGGTCGTGGCAACAACCAACCAGCGTGGAGCACTCATGGAAAGAGAGCATCACATTAATCGCTAGAAAATCGGGGCGGCCGCTTGCATCCCCCAGGTTTCTGTCTGAGGGCCACATGCATGCCCAGTCCTCTCTCATGTGGTTGCTGCATGCATTGGCTGGAAGAGAGAAACGAGAGCGTCCATTAATTAGGCTTAGTTAACAACTCCCGTGAATTACTCACATGCGGCCTAGTAAATCCGGACGCTGTTTGGTGGCTCAAGGGCTCTATAAACCCGGATGGATGTAGTAGCTGTCTAGATGCATACACTGCCCTACTTACTAAGGATGCTCCAGCTGACCTACTACTACTCCCTAGCTAAGTAATGCTCCTTCCGTACCAAAATATAAGACCGTCTTATATTTTGGTACGGAAGGAGCATTAAAAAATAACACAATGATTACTGCTAACATTCTCCCCCTGATCCTTGTGTGTCTACTTGGCACTGATCTTGACCATTCCAGTCCTATCCTATTTATTTCTGAAAAGAAATGGGGGAAAAAATTCTTGTCAATGTTCACAGCCGGCCCATTTGGGCGCTTCTTAGTTGTCCAACACCTAGGCACAGTTTAGCTCACAGACGCACATTAGGCCGGCCCATCCCGCACTTCCCGGACGCCTCCACCTCCATTCCCTCTCGCTCCTTTTCTCGTTTTTCTCTGCTTACCCAAGCAGGTTGCACCGCGCTCGCCTCCGCCACTCGGCTCCCCATCCGCCACTGGCCACCGTGCCCTGCCTCGCTCCTCTCTCCTTTCTCGACAGGCCAAGCGCCATGCCCGAGCTTGGCCGTCCAGCCACCGGTGCCGACCCTCCTTATGCGTCCTCCAACCGACACCGGCCATGGATCCTCCACCTCGAGCAGCACCGGCCCTCCTTGATTGAGCCTCGTCATCTCCCACTGCCCCATGCACCACCACCTCCACAACTCGACAAGCCAGACCCCCCCTTCACCTTCGTCTGCAACAGTAGTTTCGCGCCCCTGCCGCCCTCTTCCGGCGAGCAACACCTCCGCTGCCACGACGTACGACATGGGCCCGACTGCCACTGCCCGCTTCACCAATCACATCGTTGGATCACCACATTCTTCCCAGATCTGAAACCCTGCCATCGTCGTTGCCTCACTCGAAGACCTGGACCTCCACAAGTACCCCCTCAAGCCCCTCGCGTACCGCCTTGAGTCGCTCCCGCGAGCGACCGAGGGGGCGAACCCTAGCCGCCGCCGGGGCTAGTCCTCCTCCAGCTCCCTCCCTCGCCGCCGCCGGTGCGCGCCGCCGATCTGGTCGGCGTAGGCGGCGGCGGGGATTTCCCTTCTCCTCGCTCGATGTCACGCGGCGCGGAACAACGGCTTCGACGATGGTGTCATGTTGATCCAAGGCACGGCGGCACGGCGGCTCCCGGCGGCGGCGTTTAGCGGGGCGGGTGGAGATCGGCTGGGCATGGCGTGGCGTTCCGCTTGGCGTGGCTAGAGGATGGAGGTGGGGCTGGCGGCGTCCAGCCCGGATCCGGTCTTGGCGTGGCAACGGCGACGGCTGGCCCGGATCCGGCCATGGTGGTGGCGGCGTCCCCTCTATCGAGGATGATAGCCAGGTGGTGGGTCCTTGTGGCGGATCTTGGGATCCCGAGTCCGGGCTCGTCGCAGGACCCGTGTGGCGGCCGGAGCTTCCTCCGGCATCGACGGCGCTTGATGCGGGATCGCGACAGCGGTTGTCATTGTATGGGTGACGACACGGCTGGCGCGACGGTGGGTGCTCCATGTAGTGCCCGGAATCGGGGTGGCGGCCCCTCTTCATCAACGGCGGCGGACTCCGGGGTCGTGTGGGCGACTCAGAGACAGGATCTCGAGGTAGTAACGGCCTTCTGAGGCTGGTGGCGGTATTCGACGTCCCTTCCATCAATAGATCGGGTTCGATGCGGCTCGGTAGATGACACATGTGCCTCTTTCGGAGTTGTCGGGCGATGCCTGTCGTCGGCAGGTGAAGCCACCGGTGGATGTGCTACCGGCGGATGCTACGCACGACATCTTATACGAAGACGTCAAGCCATGCCTGCTTCCGGCAGGTGATGCACGATGGCTTTGGCGGAGGTGTCATGTTTAGCCAATTGTTGTTGGATCGAAGGTGGTGCGACAATAGCAGGAGGCGGGCGGTATGGGACGTCTTTGTCTTCCGTTGTCTCCTCTGAAGGTATCCGCTATCGAGGCGTCGGTAGACGGATATGGACGGATGGTACAAACAACTTCAACGACGAGTTTATGCACTCCGGTGTTAACACAAGATCTCTAATCGGGCTATGTCGTCGCGCTCATGTGTCGTGTCCTTGCTGAAGGTGGTGGATTGAAGCTTGGCTTTGGGGATGAGAATCCGGAGTTCAACCTTGTGGTGGACTCAACCATCATTGGCGCACGTGCGGCGATTCCTTCTTGAAGGCGTAGCCTAGCAGTTGTGTATTTTTCGTTTATGTTGTGTCTTGTATCATAGGGTTAGTGGCTATCTGGGGGAGTTACTGTCGCAAGGTATACGGCCTCAGGGTTTGTTTTCCGCTTTATTTCCGGGTCGATGGTGTTCGGCCGCTGGATTTTGCACTGTTAACAATATATAGCTGCATGCATCATTCTGATGCAGAGGCCGGAGTTTATCCTCTTTTTCGGGAAAAACAAGTACAATCGACCCCGAGCTTCAAACCACAAGAGTAAATTGCTCAGAACCACCGCATATGTGGCTAGGGTAACCAAAAAAACACCGCTTCTAAAGCAAATGAGTAGCCAAAAACATTGATTCAGTGTTTATGATTTTTCTCGAATAGGATCCGAAGATGACGTGAGCTACGAGCAAGGACTGACCATGTACCAGGCTACTTGTTCAACAGGCAAGCAAAACCTCGAACATTTCAACACATCCTATGCTTTCTCCCTACAATGTTGTAGTGAGTTCCGATGCCTATTCTCATGCATAGCATGATTATTGTCACCTGAAATTGCCTTACCTAGACTAAACAAAACTTGGCTTCAGTTTGAGTGGTTTGTTCCTCTGTATGAGGCACACCTGAGGTCTCTTAGGTTCGACATGCGTCGTCTATTTTTTTCTTCTATTACTTTCCAACTAATTTCTTTGTCTGTTGGCTGATAGTAGGACCCACACGACATAGTAAGATAGAGAGACGGCGCGGCTGGCAAGTAGTTTTCGCCAATTTTCATGGTCAACAGCCTTGGGCCGGACTGTAACAGTTCAGGATGGCATTTGTTGGCACGCATCTAACAGAATGATCATTTTTTAGCAGCTGAAACTTCTAGTGGCAAAACTGAGTAGTGGCACACAACTGGTGGCACAAATGATAAAACTGCTAATAATTGATGATTAAATATGTAAATACCTTTTGTCATCCATCTTTATTATGTTAATAGCGTCATCTTCAACACCAGTGTAATGACTCCCTTTAACCAGCTTACAAGGGATACCAACAATATCAGCAAGAATCTGCAATAACACATAAATGTAAGACATGAGCAAATATGCTCCATGATCATGCGCTAGTTGTCAAGCCATGTGGAAGAGAGTTCACACATATGCAAACAAATTCCTACATTACTTCACCAGGTTTGGTTATCTAATGTTCAAATCATTTACAAAAATCTAAGTGAACAAAGTCACTTCATAATTCTGCTTAAAACCAACAATATGGTTCCAAACTTATTTACCAAAGAAAATAAAAGATAAAATGCACCATTCGTTGCAGGTTGCATATCTAGATCCCTAAAACTGTAAGTGTGTCATAACTTATGGCATGGCAATGGCAAACTGACGAAGCTAAAATATCAGCATATGCTTGCTAAGTAATACCAAAAAAGATTAAGCCCAGGCATTATCTTTGTTGAAGTGTATATGTGGATTGCCTAGCCCTTTCCATTAGTCAGACTTTTGGTTGCGTTGGCTAGTGCATGAAGCTTAAGAATCTTATCTCCATCCAAGCAAATAGGAGTAGGACCTTTGTGACCACTTGTTTAGGGACATAAATGTATGTAAATTTTCAAGATCCAAGTGATACTCTTGCAAGTTTAGGTGCCTATGGTGCACTTCACTCTAAATAAAGGTAGACACTGTAATCATTCATGGGACAGTAACACAGTCTAATCCATAAGATGCCTCAAAGGAATAACATCACAGAAGGTGGCGGAAATAAACTGTTCATAGATACGACAATTTGCAGCATAATGACCAATATCCTTACTAAATTGCTTATGGATATAAACACAGTGCTAAATTTCTGGTTTAATTTGTTTATTACATAAAAGATAAAACATAAGCATTTTTGTTAAATTCTCATCTGTTAGTAGCCAGGAAGCAAGTGAAGAATTGGTCATGGCCACTCCACACGTCTTCCGTAACTTTGGGAGAAGGAACATTTTCACTCAGAGAGAGAGAGAGAGAGAGAGAGATGACCTTGAAAAGTAAGGCACGATGGCGAGACAAGCCTATCTCTATACTGCCAATATGCAGAAGGCTTGTCTGGTGTGATGTCCTCTGCTCAATGCTTTTGCTCAACCACCTAGTGATCATTTCATTTGCATCGATCACTGGACCACCCATGTGATCTGCAACAACTTCAGCTATTCGTCGCACCAATACTGTAATGTCAGGACAGCCCAACAGGCAGCATTCTGCTACTTCCTTCATCTCCTGCAGAGCATTATCAAATTTATAGTCAACCACAATTACTTCATAGCCAAGATCCCCAATGCTCATCTGAAGCTCTGCCAGTGAAGGTATTTTGCCCTGCCCAGATGATCCCGCAGAGAGGCCAAATACGTCGTAGAATCCATCAATTACTTTCTCATTGTAATCAAGAAAGTTATAGTCCTAAACAAAATAGAAATTATAGTTAGAATGGACAGATCAACAAAGCTAGCACCAAAATATACAGAAATCAGAGGTGAACAACACCCGCTCATCAAGTGTCCTGTAACTATGAACAGGTAGTTGGCAATGAAGATCCTGCCTGTAAGATAGCACAAAATATTGCCTAGTGGTTTGCAAAACTTCCCCGACAAGGTGAGCCATTTCTATATGATAATATCACTTTGGCATATTATGCTCAAAATGGATGATAGAACACGAATGAAGACCAAAGGATTTTCTAAAAGTTCAGTAACAAATGAGTCCAGGTCCAGTTTATAAGTCAAAAGCATGGCAAGGGAGAGAGTTCAACACATAAACATTGCGTGGTTGAAGGACACAAAACAACACAAGCAATTTTCTCAAGGAAGCATGGACACATTGTCGTGCCTGCTGTTTTGTCTCATGTGCATGTTTATGTCACTGTGAGCATGTTGTGTTTGTCTCTCCACATACGTTCATTCATGTAATCATCGTGCAACTACAAGTGTCTGCTCAAATGAATGTGTGTGGTCAACCAAGCAATGCTGCAACCTTTATTTCTATGTTCATTTTTCAAAGCAGAATTCATATTTACTCAATTTTCAATTTTCTGCTTGACATGATGGAATTTACCGATGGAAGTGTTACAACTGCAATAAGATCTCCAATTAGCTGAACCCTACCTTCTAAATGCTTATCTCACATACTGTTAAGCCTTGGTTCCCTAGAAAGGGATAAATTGGCCTTGTTTGGTGTTAATGCCTCCAGGAGATAATATATTCTAATACAAAAATGATTGTAGTCACCAGCAACTCTACTGAAGGAATTAACAGGATTTGGATACTCGCCCTGTAACGGCGGGAGAGCGACTCCGGGGTGTCTCCCCCGCCACGATCGCTGTTGGTGACCGGGTGGCCCTTCCCGAGGCTCATCAGCTTCGCCTTTCTGATCTGCTCCCCGTCGGGATCCCCAGCGCCCTCGGCGCCCGACGCCGACGCTGATAGCGCCAACGCCAGTTGCATCTGGTACTCTTCCTCCTGCAGAATGAACTCATCCCCTGCCGCCTCTGTCGACGCCACGGGAGGAGGAGGAGACGGCGCCGATGGAGACGACGGCGCCTGCTGCTGCTGCTGCTGCTGCGCTGCAGCCGAATTCGACGGCCCCGCGGGCTCGCTGGATCGGTGCGACCACTTGGTCACAAACGGGATCTTCATGGCGCTCCCCACGAGCACCTAGGGTTTGGGTTTCGAAAATATTTCCTCTCTTGGTTATTTCAGTTTGGCGATGTGATCGCGGATGTTCTTTTTTTTTTGGCCCTCAAAGAGTGCCCTTGATTTTATTTATTTGCAACCCAAACAGTGTACAGAGATCAACTTTTCAAAAGGAAAGGAGATAGAGTTAAAGCTTGTTGAGCTTTACATCCAGATTTGCTGCATAAGATTGAAGAACTAGAGACAGCTCTTTGCATAAAAGCTTTCTTAGCTAGGAAATGAGCAATGACATTCCCATTCCTAGGTATAGACCTGACTTCACATGATGAAAGAAAAGAAGTGTGATTAAGAAATTCAGCAAGCATAGGTCATATCCTCCAATCTCGTGGACTCTCTAAAAGGTTTTTTGCTTTAGCCACCTGGACAAGATTCCTGCAATCAGATAAGAAAATAGCAGTATTCCATCCTAGAGCTTTAACCACCTCAGCCGACAGTGATAATCCAATAGCTTCAGCCTGCAAAACAGAGCAAACATTTTTTGCGGCAGCTTGAACAAATACAGTATGGTTGTTACTAACATTTCTAAGAAAAACTCCAAGACCAGCTTCTTTTTTTGCAATTTCCGAATTGTACGCAGCATCACTGTACGCCAAAAGACCTGCATTTTGGAACTGTATATTTTGAACGTGAAAAGGAGAAATATTATTGTTTGCAGGGTTGATGTGAGCCGCCGCCTTCTCCTCCATTAGCTCCGCATTTAGCATAGCGTTTGTAGCATATATAACCTGCATAATACTCCATTTTTTCTTATTAAAAAAAAGATCATTCCTCGCTTTTCAAATATTCCAAAGCAACGTGAAACTGGTATCCAGATCTAAGTCAGCATGATGAGAAGATAAAATCCTTTGACTCGCATCAGAAGGATATAAGTTATGATTGAACTCATCGGACTTAAGACCAAATAGGAACCAAATAGCTCTAGTGAAATTGCAAGTAAAGAAAAGATGCAAGTCTGTCTCCGTCTCGCCGCACCTGCAACATTCCTTTTTAATGTGAGTAGAATACCTGGATCCCCTAAGCCCTGAAGCTAAAGCTCTTCTTAGAATTCTCCATGCAAAGGTTTTGACTCTTGGAGCCAGGTTTTTGCTTTTCCAAACCTGATTGAGAATAGAAATTTCAGAATCTGAAATAGGGTGACTTTGAGATTGTAACCTGGGTTGGGCCTCCTGCATCAAAGCTTTATAAGCACTTTTAGTGGTACACTCCGCATTAGGGGTATGAATCCAACATAAAGTATCGTCCATATTAGCATTAATGATAGGAGTTTGTAAAATATTTCTCTTGAAATTATCATCGAAAAAGATATTAATTTTATCCTCATCCCAACTCTTATAATTTGGTTTCCAAAGATCACTAACAACTTTAGGACAAGGGATACCTAGATTAGGTTTAAGGTGATCATAAATATTGTTCCAATCATTGCACCAAGGACTAGTCCAAATACAAGTATTACCATTAGCAATTTGAGTATGACTAGCCTTGCTAATGAAAGGAAGAACTTTGAGAATAGAGGACCAGAAAGCAGATTTAGGAACATTGCCATTCACTTTCCAAATAGAAGAGTTATGAAAATATTTGGCTTTGAGAACTTTCGTAACAAGAGAATTAGGACTCTTAATAACTCTCCAAGCCATCATAGCAACCATAGACTTATTCATCATATAAAGATCTCTAATGCCTAGACCACCTTGATGCATAGGTTTGCAAATATCATCCCAAGCCCTAAAGCAGATAGGTTTGGAAGCATTATCCTTATCAATACCTGTCCACCAGAACTTTCTATTTATGGAAGTGAGTTTATTAATGGTGGATTTACTTAAAAGGATATTAGACATGTAATACACAGGAAGGGAAGTAAAAACAGATTTAATAAGAGTGAGTCTTCCTGCATGAGACAACCTGTTAGCCTTATAGCAATTAAGTTTAGCTCTAAACTTATCAATAATAAAATTATAAGCTGCAGGTCTATTTTTACCAGGTAAAATAAGAGGATGGCCAAGATGAGTAGTATTACAATCCATATTAGGAGCAGGAAAGATATTCTTAATTTGGTTCCTCAAATTATCATCAGTATTTTTACTAAAAAGTATGGCAGATTTATTCCAATTAGGAGTTTGACCAGAAACAGCACAAAACTAATTAATAATAAAAGCAATCGTATTGGCATCATTATTATCTGCTCTGCCACAGACAATCAGGTCGTCCGCAAACATGAGAGAGTGAATAGGGGGGCAACCTGGGCCTAATTGGATATTGCTGAAATGATTGGCATTTAAAGCCTCATGCATTGAAAGCGACAATTCATTGACTGCAAGAATAAAAAGATACGGTGACAGGGGACAGCCTTGTCGAATGCCTCGGGATCCCTTAAAACTGCCAAACGGTTGCCCATTAATGTTAACAGAAAAGGTGGCAGAGGAGATACATTCCATGATTAAATCTATGAAATGACAATGCAGCCCTTTTTGGAACAACGCCCTTTTGATAAAGCACCATTCAATTCTGTCAAAAGCTTTGGCCAAATCTATTTTAAGCATAAAGGCTTTGTGCTTCCAGGATTTAAGCAGAAAGGAGTGAGTGATTTCTTGAGCAATAACAATATTATTAGTAACCCTCCTGCCTTGTATGAAAGCTTGCTGAGACTCATGGATATAATCAGGTAGAAGATCTTTGAGTCTATTGGCCAAAGTTTTGGTGATAATTTTATAAACTACATTACAAAGACTAATGGGCCTGAAATCTTGAGGAATTTTAGCATTTTCTTTCTTTGGAATTAAAGTGATACAGGTTTTATTAAGCTGAGGATGAAGCTTACCCCTTGCGTAGAAATCTTGAACTAATTTGGTTATGTCTTCTCCTATCCACTTCCACACTGAGAGGTAGAAGGCTACATTCAGCCCATCTGGTCCAGGGGATGCATTCTTCTTCATTCCTTTATTTGGTCCTTTCTTAAATTTGGTTTCTTTTTTGGCCCTGAAAAATATTTTCTTCCTTTTTAACACACAAAATTTATTTTGTTCCCTTCATGACACTTCTGTGAGTTTTGGCGACTAACATCGTGAAGTGCAACATGAAAGGTCGCTTTTACCCCTGCTTTAGCTCACTGGCAAAAAAAAAAAAAACCATCACACATTCTCTGCTGAGCCCACCCGAGCGCTAAACGTAAGGCGGTAGCGGTACGTCCATACGAGGCAAATAGCGACGGCAGCGTGAGGATGAGAGCATACAACCTTACACGTACAACTGCTTTTTTTTAGAAAATGCATGCACAACTGCATGTGTGTGCGCCTTGCACGTACAGCTACATGGGCCTATAATCCAAAAAACAAAGCTGGATAGGCCCATGGACGCACGGACGTCGGACCTGCAGCACCCATGGATGCACGGACGTCGGACCTGCAACACCCATGGCCTCAAATCCTTTTTTTGTGTGGCAGGAATCTGGTGAGCTCAAATCTGTTACGTGGTACTGAAATACGTGGAGTAGTAGATTTGGTCTCATTAATCATGTAGTCAAAAGACAAAACATATCACATCACGGCTGCTTTTGACTTGTAAATAATTTTGATTACATAATATATCAGGGGTAGAATGATCTTTTTATGTTATACTTAACACTGTTATGTGCCAAAATTAATGGAAGTGTCATACAGGAAACAAAATAAAATTTGTGTGTCAAAAAAGGAAAAAAATATTTTTAAGGCCAAAAAGAGAAGCAAATTTTAAGAAAGGGCCAAATAAGAAATTCTCTCTTTAACGAAAGTGGTGTCGATTGATGTGTGCTGAGCAGCGGCGGCTACGGGTGGGATTTCTTTTTCATGGTAATACGTGTCCCATTTGTATCATAAAGAATAAAATACAAGTCACATATGGTCGACATGACAAAACTAAAAAGATAGCAGAATATTTTTAAGCTTGACACCAACGCCCGTCATCTGCCTCCGACACCACCACAACAGTCACCGAAGAAAAGAATAACGGATCACCTCCTCATCGGAGCTCGACGCAGTTCCATCGCTGATATGCAGCTTTGCGGACCTCCAAGGTGACTCACCAAAAGTGAAGTCATTGTCGTTGAACGAATCAGACTGGGGCAACACCCCGGACACGCCATCGAACTCTAGATCTGGCACCCTACCACGACTAAGACGCCGAAGGAGAAAACCATACCCGCCATCCACGAACCACGAACCGAGCACACGTTCCGTCTTCCAGATGTCGTCGATGCCGACTACAATCTGCATCCACTCCTGGACTACCTCTCAAGCTCCGCGTCAACGCTGGAGCAAACGTCGTCGCAACGGCAGAGCCCGAGGACACAGGTCCACCACGAGGATGCCGCCGCCCCCACGCCATCCTTACTTGAATGGGCTAGTTTCCAAATCCATCCCCAACCATAGGACCGATGGCCTCGTCAGGGAAGGATCCGAAGAATCTTTATTCAGTGTCATCATCGTCATCGCCGAAGCCAAGACGATGAACAGCCTAAAAACCTAGACTATAATAAGGGAGTAAAAACGATTCACGCGCGTGGGTCCGGCGACCCCCCTACCATAGACGACCGAGGTCGCCGGTGGAGGGGAGCCGCTGGAGAACAGCGCTGAAAGATGGCCTCTCCTGGCAGCGGCTAGGGTTCCAACCGCCAGGGGTTTCTTTACGAGAGCAAGTAAATTGGCTACGGGTGGGATTAATGAAGCATATCTATAGGAGTAGTGATTATACTAATATACGGATGAGTATTTGCCAAACTTTTTTGAACACAGTACATACGCAAGCGCTCATATAAGTGTGCATATACTCACACATATGAATGCACACACGCACACCCTACCCCTATGAGCACCCTAGGCGCCTCGTAGTCGACTAGATGTCTTCTCCCACTGGAAGCGTATCAAGAAAATCCTGAAATAAATCCAAAATAAATGCTAGCACCAGGACTTAAACCCTGGTGGGCTGAGAATACTACTGTCCACCTAACAACCCAACCACAGGTTGGTTCACGAGTATTTGCTAAACTATGAGTAACACGGCTGCAGCCGGTGCATACAAAGTGCTCCTTTTTTTCTTGAATACGCTAGCCAACCTTTGGTCCTTTGGTTGGATGGTTAGAGGGACTGTGGTATCGCCAGCCCACCAAGGTTTAAGTCCTGGTGCTCACATTATTTCTGGATTTATTTCAGGATTTTCGCCGATGTGCTTTCAGTGGGAGGAGACGTTCCCATTGACGACAAGGCATCTACGGCGACTTTGTGAATTTCAAGATGACATGTCGGCTCGGTCTCTCGGAGGTGCTCATAGGGGTAGGGTAGGGTGTGTGTGTGTGTTCATAGAGATGAGTGTATGCGCGTATGTATGAGCGCTTGTGTCTGTACTGATGTTCAAAAAAATATTTTTATAGAAGATTAAGGTTAATTTAGAACAGACTTATAGAAGATATAGAAGATGTGAATATCCTTACAAGTCACGCACACGCCTCCAACACTAATACAATATGCCTACTCTCTCACAAAACATTGTAAACATCCTACTCCAACACTTGCACATTCCCAATCCGCTAACTCTCCTAGGATAATATTCTTTTAATTCATGTCTCATCTTGATTGATCTGTTTTGTTAAATGCTCGTGCATTGCGTTGTTTCCATGAGGCCCAAGCAACTGCAATGGTGAGAGTGTTGAAGCCTCGCTTGTCTGCTTTGTTAAAGCTTCGCCTAGCTTGCAGCCACCAGCCAAGAAGGTTCTCATGCTGATTCGGACACTGTACATCCAGGTGTAGGGCGTCCCGGCATAAACACATTGCACAATGATATGGTCATCATTATCCTCATCTTGTAAGCATGTGCAACAAGAGTAGGGATGATCTTGAAATCCATGTCTAGATCGCCGATCAGAAGTCCACAAATGATGTTGAGCAGCTAGCCATGCAATTCTTTTGCACTTAAGTGGCACCCAGCTTCTCCAAATGCACGTGGCAAAGGCTGATATCATCAATCCCACGCATAAACTTTGGTATGTAGATCCAGCAATGTAAATGCCAGAAGTGTCACACAGCCAGGAGAATACATCAGTGGTCATCGGATCCCTGTGAACTGTGTGTATGGCATGGTTTAGCTGCATTAGTCACAGATGTGTCATGAAGGATGGGTCGCCCACGATATCCTGGGTCCATATGTTGCTTTCCAATGCTTGGCTGGTTGTGTGCCTGTTTCTTATGTGTGTGTCCACACAGCTCAAGATCATCGAAGCTATGTCAGCACTTGCGAACCCATGAATCCATATGTCTCTCCAAAACATACATTGGTTTCGTCACCAACTAACATACTGACCAGACTATCAAACACTTGCCTCGCATCCTTATCTTTAGTATTGGGTTCTTGCCATGGCCTTGTTGGGTCAGTTCTGCAGAGCCACTCCCATCTCACTCGCGGCGGTAGAGCCTGTAGTTACAATTTCTTCACCTCAAGACCTCCAAAGCATGTGGGTCTACAAACGCTATTCCATGTGATGAGGCATTAACCTCCATTAGCGTTCTCCTTGCCTGCCCAAAAAAAGATCTCATCCATCGCTCCAACTATTCAAAACCCAAATTGATGCATCCATGACCATGAAGTGGTGGATTGGTTTAGCTACAATGACAGACTTGACTAGGACTGAATGACCCGGCCTACTTGCAAAAAAAAGACTAAACGACCAGGCCTCTGGAATAGACCCCTCTGCTAGCCTGGAACGAATTTCTTTGTCTAGTCCAGCAGCGGCTGCCATTTGGCTCTAGTAAGCTGCCTAATTGCAAGTTGCAGTCCCAATGCCTGCATGCGAATTCAGCAGTGTTGCACTGGAGCAATGTCGTGATTCTTTGCTGATCCAAAGCATTTCCGCAGATGAGAATAGCCGAGGATTTTCAACTTTTCATGAGTTTGTTATGCTTGGTCAGCTCCCTTTGTTCAGACTAATTCTTTTTAATTTTTTGTAATCATGATCGGAAGCTATAGGATATATGTAACAACCCGAGACCGACGTTTATGCCTTCTATGTTTTCGTTATCGTTGTGTTAATTATTTGTTTGTTGCATTCATCATCGCATCATTTTCATTGCATTAGTACTCCATTGCTGTCATTTTTTAAAACTTGCATCTGTTCATAGTTGTCGCTTCTCTCTGTTGTCATCATTAACCATTTCGAGATCAACCACACTTTCATGCGTCCGCGACATCGTTAAAATATTATTGCCTAAATGGGTATAAAATGTTCTCGGCATGGGTTGAAAGTTGGTGTACGGTCTTGTTATATTGTAGGTAGACCGCCTACCAAATTTTGTCGCATTCGGAGGTCTTTTGATACCCCAACTATTAAACTATAGTGGCACTATAGCCGGTCAAATTGTCGAATGTTTTTGGAATAAACCTGTTGTCCGGCCTCTCTTCTCTTCCCTCTCTTCTCAACCCACACACCCTATTCAGCCACAACCAGCCCACCTAGCCTACCCCTCCAACCAAAGCCATCATATCACGATCAGAGGGCTGCGAAAACCCCTAATCCCCCACCCCTAGACCCCTGCCTATTTAAGTTGCACCTTCCTTCCAAAAATGGAACCCTAAGCCTCCTCCCTCGTTTTCTATGCCCTCCAGCCGCACGCCGCCACCACCTCCTCGTGCGGGCCTGATACATCTCCAATGTATCTATAATTTATGAAGTATTCATGCCATGTTTACAACAATTTTATATGCTTTTGGTATGATTTGAATGGAACTAACCCGGACTGGCATTGTTTTCAGCAGAACTACCTGGTATTGTTTTTTGTGCAGAAATAAAAGTTCTCGGAACGGGCTAAAAATTTACAGTGATTTTTTGTGGACCAAAAGAGACCCATGAAGCTTCGAGGAAGGACCAGAAGCTTCACGAGGAAGCGACAAGCCTGGGGGCACCCCTTCCCCCCAGGGCGCGCCTACTGAGCATGTTGCTCCCTCGTGGGCCCCTTGACGTGAAACCAATGCTAAAAAATCCTATAAATACCAAAAACCCTAGAAAGAAACCTAGAACTTCCGCTCCGCCGCCGCAAGCCTCTGTACCGTAGTGATCTCATTTGTAGCCCTATTCCGGCACCCTGCCAGAGGGGGGAATCATCATTGGAGGCCATCTTCATCATCCTGGTGGTCACCATGACGAGGAGGGGGTAGTTCACCTTCGGGATTGAGTGTATGTACCAGTAGCTATGTATTTGATCTCTCTCTCTCGTTTTCTTGATTTGGCATGATCTTGATGTACCGCGAGCTTTGTTAACATAGTCGGATCATATGGCGTTTCTCCCTCTCTATCTTGTTGTGATGAATTGAGTTTTTATCTTTGAGGTTTCACTATTATCGGATTGAATACTTTTTGGATTTGAGAACACTTAATGTATGTCTTGCATGTGGATACCCGTGGTGACAATGGGGTGTTCTATTGAGTCACTTGATATATGTTTTGGTATTCAACTTGCGGATTATCGTGACATTGGGGTAATCTATGCATAGGGGTTGATACACGTTCTCGTCCTTCTTTCTTCGGTAGAAAACTTGGGGCACTCTTTGAAATTCTTTGTGTTGGATTGAATATTATGAATCTAAGATTGTTTGATGCATATCGAATAATCAACTCACGGATACTTGTGGTGACATTGGAGTATCTAGGTGACATTAGAGTTGGTTGATGCGTATCATACGGTGTTATTTTAGTACGAACTCTAGGGATGTTTGTGACACTTATAGGATGGCTCAATAGATTGATCGGAAAATATAACTTTGAGGTGGTTTCATATCCTACAACAATTTCATCTTATGTTCTCCGCTAAATAAGAACTTTGGAGTGATTCTTTGTCGCATGTTGAGGGATTGTTATATGATTCGATTACGTTAGCACTGTTGAGAGATTGCGGTAGTGAAAGTATGAACCCTAGGCCTTGTTTTCAAGCATTGCAATACCGTTTGTGCTCTGTTTTATCACTTGCTACCTTGATGTTTTTATATTTTCAGATTACAAAAACCTATATCTACTATGCATACTACATATCACCATCTCTTCACCGAACTAGTGCACCTATACAATTTACCACTGTATTGGATGTGTTGGGGACACAAGAGATTTCTTGTATTTGATGGCAAGATTGTTTGAGAGAGACCGTCTTTAGCCTACACCTCCCATGGATTAATAAACCTTAGGTCATCCACTTGTGGGAAATTTGTTGTTGTCCTACAAAACTCTGCACTTGGAGGTCCAACAACGTTTACAAGAATAAAAGTTGTGTAGTAGACATCAAGCTCTTTTTTGGCGTCGTTGCCAAGGAGGTGAGTGCTTGAAGGTATATATTTAGATCTTGCAATTGAATCTTTTAGTTTCTTGTTTTATCACTAGTTTGGTTTATAAAATAAAACTACAAAAAATGGAAATGAGGTTGCCTCAAATTCTTCGTCTTTATAATGTCTTCCTTGAAAATGATGGATCGGAAAATTGTGCCATAATAATAGAAGAAGAATTCGATAAAATGTTTGGCATAAAATATTTGAATGATAAGCATGATTGCAATGTTGTTAGTATGATTTCTATGAATATCCATGATGCTAATGATATGCAAAGCCATAAGTTTGGGGATGCTATGTTTGATGAAAATGATCTTTTTGGTGCCCCAGGTATTGATGATAATATTTATTATGATTACAAAGACGAAAGTGGGTTTGGGAGAGTGTCAACTTTAGATAATTATTATCCCACTATTTTGGAGGGTGTTAAATCTTATTATAATGATAAAAGTGGATTTGGAGAGGTCGTGACTTTATTTAGTAATGATTCCACTATCTTGGAAGAGGTTTCAATCGATTATGATGAGAACATTATTGTGATGATACTTATGTTATAGAAAGTAGTGATAATGATTGTCATAATTATGAATATCCTTCTGCTAAACATTACTCTTTTAATGTGGAAACAATTTATAATATTCGAGTTTCATATGATACTCCCACTATTACGAATGAGAATAAATTTGCTTATGTGGAGAGTAATGAAAATTCTATGCTTGTGGATCATGAAAGGAATGCTCTATGTGATAGCTATACTATTGAATTCACTCATGATGATACTGAAAATTACTATGTGAGAGGAACATATGCTTCTACATATCTCAATAATATCAAGTTTCCTCTCTATGTGTTTAAATTTTTGAAGTTATGATTGTTTTGCCTTCCTATGCTAGTTGATTCTTGCCCCCATAAGTTGTTTGCTCACAAAATACCCATCCATATGAAGTGTGTTAGGCTTAGAATGTGCTTGTCATGTGATTTGTGATGCTCTCTTGCATGTTTCAATTACTATTCTTATGTGAGCATCATTGAAATCTTCACGCCTAGCTAAAAAGACATTAAAGAAAAGTGCTTATTGGGAGACAACCTAATACTTATACCTACTATTTTTGTGTGATAACATGATTAAGCTACTGTAGTAATCATGTTTTATGGCTTTTGTTTCAATAAAGTGCCAAGTAAAGCCTTTGGGATAGTGTGGATGATACTTGACTTGATTCTGTGCAAAAACAGAAACTTTTGCGCCCAGTTCTGGAATTACCATAATTAACTGGGATGTGATAAAATTCTTATTTTTTACACATGATTGATACACTAATTTCCTACATTTTCCTAGTTTTTCAGATTTTTTTGGAGTTACAGAAGTATGGTCTTTGTTCAGATCATTACAAATTGTTCTGTTTTTGACAGATTCTATTTTCGATGCATAGTTTGCTTGTTTTATAGTTTCCATGACTTATATTGGTTAATATAAATTGTATAAATGATAGGGTATAGTATGAATTGTGTGAGAAAAATTATGAAACTTGTCTTGACAATACCAAAGTGAATGATTTGCTCTTTACAATACTAACCTATCTCATGAAGTTTCGTTAAGTTTTGTGTGATTGAAGTTTTCAAGTTTTGGGTGAGATATCAATAAGAGGAGAATAAGGAGTGGTAAGAAACTAAGCTTGGGGATGCCCAAGGCACCCCAAGGTAATATTCAAGGAATAACCAAGTGTCCAAGCTTGGGGATGCCCCGGAAGGCATCCCCTCTTTCGTCTTTAAAACTATTGGTAACCTCACTTGGAGCTAAATTTTTATTCGTCACATGATACGTGTTTTGCTTGGAGCATCATTTTATTTTTTTTAGGATTTGCTTGATATTATTTTAGAATAATGTTTTGCATCATTTATTTCAATAAAAGTATCAACTATAGCCTTTACCATGCTCAGTTTGCAAGTATATGAGTTGTTGTTTCAAAACATAAAGTTTTCTATTATTGTATGAATTCTTCAGAAAATTCAGAACATGATAAAATCTTGGATTTTTACACAGTAAGCTATAACAAAATTTCTACAGTGTGGTAATTGTTCAGAATTTTTGGTGTTAAAGAAGTATGAATCTTTCTTCATCCTTTACAAATTGTCCTGTTTAGACAAATTGTTGTTATGTTTTCATTGTTTGCATATGTTTGCTTGTTTAATGATTCTATTTGAGGATAGGAGTATTAAATATGTAGAGGCATTTAGTATGCAATGCTTAACATTAATTTTAGTGATTTGTTACAATAGAGAATGATAATGTTTTGCATTGATTTATACTAACTTATCTCACGAGTTCTTGTTGAGTTTTGTGTGGATGAAGTTTTTAAGATTTAGGGAAACCGTGATATGAGAGGAATTAAGGAGACATAAGAGCTCGACCTTGTGGATTCCCAAGGCATCCAAAGTTAATTTTTCAAGAAGTCTCAAGCTTCTAAGCTTGGGGATGCCCAGTAGGCATCCCACCTTTCTTCTTCAACAACTATCATTCAGTTTTCGTTGAGCCTAAGTTTTTACTTGTTCACATGATATGTGCTATTCTTGGAGTGCCCTTTTATTTTTGTTTGTAATTTGAATAAAATATTTTAAGATCTAAAAAATTTAAATGAGAGAGATTCCTCACATAGCTACTCAATTATTTAACTACTCATTGATCTTTACTTATATCTTTTTGGAATAGTTTGTCATTTACTCTCGTTCTTCACTTATATCCTAAGAGTAAATTGTTGAATTATCTTAATATCATAAAGTTAAATTTATATGTGCTTCATATGCTTGTGTCATGCCTAGTAGCAACTTCACATTGGGTTTAGAAAGTAAAATCTATTGAAGCTTGACAATCACAATATTGGTCATACAAGCAATTCATGAATGATTAGCCTATGGAGAGAACTTTCACATATAAATATATTATCTTGGACATCTTTTATGATTGTGAATATGAATTAATTATTTAAAACTTGAGCAAATTAGTTGAAGTTGGACAAGAAGACAACGTAATGAGTTATGTTTGGGTATATTTGCATAGAAGTTATATTGTTATGGATCCTCCAACATGTGGTGCTTGCTTAAGATATTTTGCTAGCCAAAACTTCGTACTAAGTAGAGATACTACTTGTGAATCCAAAAACCCTTAAACCTAGTTTCTTGCCATGGGTGTCCACCATATCTACCTATGGATTGAATAAGATCCTTCAAGTAAGTTGTGATCGATGCAAAAGGCAATAAATATTGCTCCTAAAATATGTATGATCCTTTATTGCAAGGAAAAATAAGCATTGTACGAACTTGCGATGGTAAAGAAATAAAAGCGATGGATTGCATAATAAAGGTTTCTATCACAAGGGGCAGTATAACGTGACGTTCCTTTGCATTAAGGACATGCACATCAACAAATTCAAAAGCGCATGACAACCTCTACTTCCCTACGCGAAGGGCCTATATTTTAATCAACTTTTACTTTTATGCAAGAGTTAATAGGTGTTCATTCTCATCTCAACCTCAATTATTCTCTAGTTGGCAAACATCATGTGGTGGGGGAATATACAGGCACATATGGACATTCAAATATATTTGATCATCAATTATTATTGTTGAAAGTTACCTCTATGATAAATGAGTTGGGACGTGAAACATTAAGCCCCTATCTTTCTCTGTGTTTGATGTGTGCTATTTGTTCTAAAAATATGCTTTGAGTACTTGCAATCATAGAAGACTATATGATAATTGAGTATGTGGAGCTCTTACTTAGACTTTGTTGAAAATAAGTTGAATTGCAATTGTTTGGTGACTAAGAACATAGGTTGTTAAGTTTCGAGAGAATGCATTGTTTGAACCATAACATGTGAATTGATTGCTATTTTATCATGATGAGTTTTGTGACAAAATGTTGATATTATGATGCTAGAAAAAGTGACTGAAATTATCATTGATCATACTTATGCACTATGCTAGCATTCACACTTCATAAATTATTCCTTTGATCATTTACCTACTCGAGAATGGGCAAGAATTAAGCTTGGGGATGCTGATACGTCTCCAATGTATCTATAATTTAGAAAGTATTAATGCCATGTTTACAACAATTTTCTATGGGTTTGGTATGATTTGAATGGAACTAACCCGGACTGACGCTGTTTTCAGCAGAACTACAGTGGTGTTGTTTTTTGTGCAGAAATAAAAGTTCTTGGAATGGGCTAAAAATCCACAGTGTTTTTTTGTGGACCAAGAAAGACCCCCAAAGCTTCGAGAAAGGACCAAAAGCCTCACGTGGAAGCGACAATGTTGGGGGGTGTGATACATCTCCAACGTATCTATAATTTTTGATTGTTCCATGCTATTATATTATCAATCTTGGATGTTTTATAATCATTTTATATCATTTTTTGGTACTAACCTATTGACATAGTGCCAAGTGTCAGTTCCTGTTTTTTCTGTGTTTTTTACATCGCAGAAAATCAATATCGGACGGAGTCCAAATGCCATGAAACATTACGGAGAACTTTTATGGGCCAAAAGGAACACAATGGGCCCTGGCTGCGCCTGGCGGGTGCCCTGAGGGGGGCACAACCCACCAGGGCGCACCAGGAGGCCCAGGCGTGCCCTGGTGGGCTGTGCCCACCTTGGGTGTCCTCCGGACCACCTCTTTGCTCTATAAATACCCAAATGTCCCCAAAACCCTAGGGGAGTCGACGCAATATTCATCCAGCCGCCGCAGAGTCCAGAACCACCAGATCCAATCTAGACACCATCTCGGATGGGGTTCACCGCCTCTAGTGGTGCCTCTCCGATGATGCGTGAGTAGTTCTTTGTAGACCTTCGGGTCCGTAGTTAGTACCTAGATGGATTCATCTCTCTCTCTTTATTCTCAATACAATGGTCTCTTGGAGATCCATATGATGTAAATCTTTTTGCGATGTGTTTGTTGGATCTGATGAACTTTGAGTTTATGATCAGTCATATCTTTTTATATCCATGAAATTTATTTGAGTTTCTTTGATATCTTATATGCATGATCTCTTATAGCCTCCTATTTCTTCTCATATATTTGTTTTTTTGGCCAACTTGATATATTTATCTTGCAATGGGAAGAGGTGCCCGGTAGTGGGTTCGATCTTACGGTGCTTGATCCTAGTGATAGAAAGGGAACCGACACGTATGTATCGTTGCTACTAAGTATAAAAAGATGGGATCTATATCTACGCAATAGATAAACGGATCTTGTCTATATCACATCATCGTTCTTATTGCATTACTTCATTTTTCCATGAACTTAATACACTAGATGCATGCTGGATAGCAGTCATGTGTGGAGTAATAGTAGTAGATGCAGGCAGGAGTCGGTCTACTAATCTTGGACGTGATGCCTATGTAATGATCATTGCCTGGATATCGTCATAATTATTTGAGTTTCTACCAATTGCCCAATAGTAATTTGTTTACCCACCGTTTGATATCTTTCTCGAGAGAAGCCACTAGTGAAACCTACGGCCCCCGGGTATTCTTCCTCATATATTTGCTTGCGATCTACTTTTCCTTTGCATTTTTATTCAGACCTATTAAACCAAAAATACAAAAATACTTTGCTACACTTTATTTTATTTGCGATCTATTATTTCAATCTACTACAATTTTCTGGCATCGTTACCCGAAATGGATTGACAACCCCTTTAACATGTCGGGTTGCGATGTGTTGTTATTTGTGTGCAGGTGTTGTTTACGTTGTGTTGCTTGGTTCTCCTACTGGTTCAATAACCTTGGTTTCTTCACTGAGGGAAATACCTACCGTTGTTGTGCTACATCATCCCTTCCTCTTTGGGGAAATACCGACGTAGTCCTAGCAGACAGGAGCTTTTATGGCGCTATAGTCAGAGAGCAATCAAAAGGAATTTCTGGCGTTGTTGCCGGGGAGGATCTTCTTCATAACCAGGTTCTTAATCACAAATCTCATCTCCTCGCAATTTACATTATTTTCCATTTGCCTCTCGTTTTCCTCTCCCCCACTTCACAAAAATTTGCCGTTTTATTTGCCTCTCTTTCTCGTTCGCCGTTTTCTTGCTGGATCTGTTTTTGAGTGCAATCTTGTTGTGTGGTCATCATGACTCAATAGAACACCAAGTTATGTGATTTCTCAAATACCAACAACAATGACTTTATTGGCACTCCGCTTGCTCCTCCCGCCACTAGTGCAGAGACTTGTGATATTAATACTGCTTTGCTAAATCTTGTTATGAAAGACCAATTTTCTGATACTCCTAATGAGGATGTCGCGTCCCATCTTAATACCTTCGTGGAATTATGCGATATGCAAAAGAAAAAAGATGTCGACAATGATGTGGTCAAGATGAAATTATTTCTGTTTTCTTTGCGTGATTCTGCACAAAATTGGTTCTCTTCTTTGCCTCGCAATAGTATCGATTCTTGGAATAAGTGCAAAGATGCTTTTATCACTAAGTATTTTTCGCCTGCAAAAATTATTTCCCTTAGAACCTAGATCATGAATTTCAAGCAACTTGAACATGAGCATGTTGCACAATCTTGGGAAAGGATGAAAATGATGCTAAGGAATTGCCCAACTCATGGGTTAAATCTTTGGATGATCATACAAAATTTTATGCGGGGTTGAATTTTGTTTCTCGTAATCTTTTAAATTCCGTCGTGGGTGGTACTTTTATGGAAATTACTTTGGGTGAAAATCCACCAAATTGCTTGACAATATCATGGCAAATTATTGGCAATGGCATACCGAAAGGGCTCCTACTAGTAAAAAGTTAATTCAGTTGAAGAAATTTCTTCTTTGAGTGAAAAAGTTGATGCTCTTGTGAAATTGGTTGCTATTAGAAGTGCTCCTATTGATCTTAATGATATGCCTTTGTCTACTTTGATTGAGCAAAATAGTGATGCCATCGATGTGAATTTCATTTCTAGAAATAATTTCAACAACAATGCTTATAGAGGTAATTTTAATCATAGGCATTTTCCTTGTAATTCCTCTAATAATTATGGTAATTCCTATGGAAATCAATCTTATAATAACAATAGGAACACCACTAATATTGAGAATAATATTAAAGAATTTATCAACACGCAAAAAGTTTTCAACACTTTCATAGAAGAAAAGTTGAATAAGATTGATGATTTGTCTAGAAGTGTTGATAGAATTGCTCATGATGTGGAAAATCTCAAGTTGAAATTTTTTGTACCTAAGGTTGATGAATCAATTAAAGCTCTTTATGTTTCTATGGATGAAAGTAAGAAAAGAACCGCTATGCTTAGAGCTAAAAGAGAGTTTTTAGAAGAAGTGTTTTCTAGTGATTTCTTTCGCAAAAGTGATGAAGATCTTAAAATTATTGGTATTTCTTCTATTGATTCCTTGTTTAGTAAAGTTAATATTGATGAAAAAGGGACTGGAGAAGAGTCAACTTTACGTAGAAGGCGCTCTAATATTTCAGAGGGTGAAAATCTTGTTGAAAAAATTGATGAAACTGGGTTTGAAGAGGTCAAAATTTTAGCTAGTGATGTGCTCACTCTTTTGGATTACAAAGACTTCAATTATGATAGTTGCTCTTTGATTGATTGTATTTCTTTGTTGCAATCCATGATAAATTCACCCCATGCTTATGAACAAAATAAAGCTTTTACTAAACATATTGTTGATGCTATGATGAAAGCTCTTGAAGAAAAAATGGAATTGGAAGTTTCAATTCCTAGAAATTTGCGTGATGAATGGGAACCTACTATCAAAATCAAGATTAAAAATTACGAGTGTTTTTCTTTGTGTGACTTGGGTGCTAGTGTTTCTACATTTCCGAAATCTTTATGTGATGTGCTTGGTCTTACCGATCTTGAATCATGCTCTTTAAATTTGCACTTGGCGGATTCTACTATTAAAAAGCCTATGGGAAGAATTAACGATGTTCTTATTCTTGAAAATATGAATTATGTGCCCATATATTTTATTGTTTCTTGATATTGATTGCAATCCGTCTTGTCCAATTATTCTTGGTAGACCGTTTTTACGCACTATCGGTGCCGTGATTGATATGAAAGAAGGCAATATTAAGTTCCAATTTCCTTTGAGGAAGGGTATGGAACACTTTCCTAGAACTAGAATTAATACACCTTATGAATCAATCATGAGGGCATCGTATGGATCTCGAACCAAAGATGACAAAACTTAGATCCTTGCTTTATGCCTAGCTAAGGGCGTAAAACTATAATGCTTGTTGGGAGGCAACCCAATGAATAAAATTTATTTTTGCTTTTTTGGTTCCTGATCTTGTATGTTAGCACAATTATGCTACTTTTATGATTGTGTTTTTTATGTTTTAATTAGTGTTTTTTCCAAGTAAAGCCTTTAGGATCTTCTTGGGTAATAGTTGTTTGATCTTGGTGAAAAACAGAAACTTTTATGTTCACGAAATTAATTTTAATTTTTTACCAGAGAGCGATAAAATACCCATTCCACTTGCAGTAGATCAGTATACAAATTTCCCAGGTTATTCTAATTTTTAAGAATTTTTGGAGTTACATAAGTATTTGAAATAGTTAGATTTCTACAGACTATTCTGTTTTGACAGATTCTATTTTCTTTGTGTTGTGTGCTTATTTTGATGGCTCTATGGTTTTCTTTGATGAGTTTTTGCCATAGAAAAGTTGGAATACAGTAGATATAATACAAAAACAAAATATGAATTGGTTTGATACAACACTTATGGTAGTGGTTTATTATTCTTATACTAATGGATCTCACGAAGGTTTGTTGAGTTTTGTGTGATTGAAGTTTTCAAGTTTTGGGTTATCTTACGATGGATGAAGGAAGGATGGAAGAGACTAAGCTTGGGATGCCAGGGATGCCCTGGCATCCCAAGCTATTATCCAAAAATGAGCAACCAACTAAGTTTGGGGATGCCCCCGAGTGGCATCCCCACTTTCTTCCAACGACTATCGGTATTTTACTCGAGACTATTTTTTTATTCGTCACATGATATGTGTTTTGCTTGGAGCGTCTTGTATGATATGTGTCTTTGCTTGTTTTATTTTGTGTTTTAAGTAATCAATCCTTGCTGGACACACCTATTCGAGAGAGCCAAAATTATGTCATGACTTGTTAGAATTGCTCTCTATGCTTCACTTAAATTTTTATGAGCAATGGACTTGCTCTAGTGCTTCACTTATATCTTTTTGAGCATGGTGTGCTTTAGTATTTTTGAAATCTCTTGCTTCACTTAGATTTACTTGAGAGTTAGTAAAATTTTCAAGGAATTTTCAAGAAATTTTCTCTTGCTTCACTTAAATTAATTTGAGAGAAAGAAAAATTTATTATGCTCATGATCTTCACTTATATTTGTTGGAGCTTGTAAAAAGCAACACATGAAAATTAGTCCCAAAGTGATAGATATCCAAGAAGGATATAATAAAAACTTTCATGAAGATCATTGGAAAAAATAAACTTGATTCTTAGTAATAGTTTTGAGATATGATGATGTGATATGTGAGTCATCTTGATGAGTAATTATGCTTTAGTAAGAATATTGGTGTTAAGGTTTGTGATTCCCTATGCAAGTACGGAAGTCATTGTCATGCAATGAAATTATGTCCTACTTGTGGTGCATTATTCGGTGTTATTTATGCGTAATGCTTGCTTATGAGATTATTTGTTTCTTAGTTGGCCGCTTCCCAATCTTTTGCCAGCCTTCGTTTTGCACTAAGTATGATCACTACTTGTGCATCCAAAAACCTTTAACCCAGTTTTGCCACATGAGTCCACTATATCTACCTATATGCGGTATTCTTTTGTCGTTCTAAGAAAATTTGCATGTGCCATCTCTAATTTTCAAAATAAACTTCTCTTTTGTGTGTTTGTTTCGCTCGCGGAGCGGTGAGGGGTGGCTATGTTGGAAATATGCCCTAGAGGCAATAATAAAAGCATTATTATTATATTTCCTTATTCATGATAATTGTCTTTATTCATGCTATAATTGTGTTATCCGGAAATAGTAATACATGTGTGAATAATAGACACCAACATGTCCCTAGTAAGCCTCTAGTTGACTAGCTCGTTGATCAACAGATAGTCATGGTTTCCTGACTATGGACATTGGATGTCATTGATAACAAGATCACATCATTAGGAGAATGATGTGATGGACAAGACCCAATCCTAAACATAGCATAAGATCGTATAGTTCGTTTGCTAGAGTTTTCCAATGTCAAGTATCTTTTCCTTAGACCATGAGATCGTGTAACTCCCGGATACCGTAGGAGTGCTTTGGGTATACCAAACGTCACAACGTAACTGGGTGACTATAAAGGTATACTACGGGTATCTCCGAAAGTGTCTATTGGGTTGACACGGATCAAGACTGGGATTTGTCACTCCGTATGACGGAGAGGTATCACTGGGCCCACTCGGTAATGCATCATCATAATGAGCTCAAAGTGATCAAGTGTCTGGTTACAGGATCATGCATTACGGTACGAGTAAAGTGACTTGCCGGTAACGAGATTGAACGAGGTATTGGGATACCGACGATCAGATCTCGGGCAAATAACATACCGATTGACAAAGGGAATTGTATACGGGGTTGCTTGAATCCTCGACATCGTGGTTCATCCGATGAGATCATCTAGGAGCATGTGGGAGACAACATGGGTATCCAGATCCTGCTGTTGGTTATTGACCGGAGAGCAATCTCGGTCATGTCTACATGTCTCCCGAACCCGTAGGGTCTACACACTTAAGGTTCGGTGACGCTAGGGTTGTAGGGATATGTATATGCAGTAACCCGAATATTGTTCGGAGTCCCGGATGAGATCCCGGATGTCACGAGGAGTTCCGTAATGGTCCGGAGGTAAAGAATTATATATAGGAAGTGCTATTTCGACCATCGGGACAAGTTTCGGGGTCACCGGTATTGTACCGGGACCACCGGAAGGGTCCCGGGGGTCCACTGGGTGGGGCCACCTATCCCGAAGGGCCCCATGGGCTGAAGTGGGAAGGGATCTAGCCCAAAGTGGGCTGGGGCGCCACTTCCCCCTAGGGCCCATGCGCCTAGGGTGGGGGAAACCCTAAAGGAAGAGTCCTTGGAGGGGAAGGCACCTCCTAGGTGCCTTGGGGAGGAGGGATTCCTCCCCTTGGCCGCACCCCCTAGGAGATTGGATCTCCTAGGGCCTGCGCCCCCCCCCCTTGGGCCTCCTATATATAGTGGGGAGATGGAGGACTTCTTACCCTTGCCTTTGGTGCCTCCCTCTCCCTCTCCAACACATCCTCCTCCTCCATAGTGCTTAGCGAAGCCCTGCCGGAGTACTGCAGCTCCATCATCACCACGCCGTCGTGCTGCTGCTGGAGCCATCTCCCTCAACCTCTCCTCCCCCCTTGCTGGATCAAGAAGGAGGAGACGTGGCTGTTCCGTACGTGTGTTGAACGCGGAGGTGCCGTCCGTTCGGTGCTAGGATCTTCGGTGATTCGAATCACGTCGAGTACGACTCCCTCATCCCCGTTCTTTGAACGCTTCCGCTCGCGATCTACAAGGTATGTAGATGCATCTAATCACTCGTTGCTAGATGAACTCCTAGATGGATCTTGGTGAAACCGTAGGAAAATTTTTGTTTTCTGCAACGTTCCCCAACAGTGGCATCATGAGCTAGGTCTATGCGTAGTTCTCTTGCACGAGTAGAACACAATTTGTTGTGGGCGTAGATGTTGTCAACTTTCTTGCCGCTACTAGTCTTATCTTGCTTCAACGGTATTGTGGGATGAAGCGGCCCAGACCAACCTTACACGTACGCTTACGTGAGACCGGTTCCACCGACTAACATGCACAAGTTGCATAAGGTGGCTGGCGGGTGTCTGTCTCTCCCACTTTAGTTGGAGCGGATTCGATGAAAAGGGTCCTTATGAAGGGTAAATAGAAGTTGACAAATCACGTTGTGGCTTTCACGTAGGTAAGAAAACGTTCTTGCTAGAACCCTACTTCAGCCACGTAAAACATGCAACAACAATTAGAGGACGTCTAACTTGTTTTTGCAGCAAGTGCTTTGTGATATGATATGGCCAAAGTTGTGATGAATGATGAATGATCTATATGTGATGTATGAGATGTTCATGCTATTGTAATAGGAATCACGACTTGCATGTCGATGAGTATGACAACCGGCAGGAGCCATAGGAGTTGTCTTTATTTTTTGTATGACCTGCGTGTCATTGAGAAACGCCATGTAAATTACTTTACTTTATCGCTGAACGCGTTAGCCATAGTAGTAGAAGTAATAGTTGGCGAGCAACTTCATGGAGACACAATGATGGAGATCATGATGATGGAGATCATGGTGTCATGCCAGTGACAAGATGATCATGGAGCCCCAAGATGGAGATCAAAGGAGCTATGTGATATTGGCCATATCATGTCACTATTATTATTTGATTGCATGTGATGTTTATCATGTTTTTGCATCTTGTTTGCTTAGAACGAGGGTAGTAAATAAGATGATCCCTCATAATAATTTCAAGAAAGTGTTCCCCCTAACTGTGCACCATTGCGACAGTTCGTTGTTTCGAAGCACCACGTGATGATCGGGTGTGATAGATTCTAACGTTCACATACAACGGGTGTAAGACAGATTTACACATGCAAAACACTTAGGTTGACTTGACGAGCCTAGCATGTACAGACATGGCCTCGGAACACAGAAGACCGAAAGGTCGAGCATGAGTCGTATAGAAGATACGATCAACATGAAGATGTTCACCGACGTTGACTAGTCCGTCTCACGTGATGATCGGACACGGCCTAGTTAACTCGGATCATGTTATACTTAGATGACTGGAGGGATGTCTATCTAAGTGGGAGTTCATTATAATTTGATTAGATGGACTTAATTATCATGAACTTAGTCTAAAATATTTACAATATGTCTTGTAGATCAAATGGCCAACGTAGTCCTCAAATTCAACGCATTCCTAGAGAAAATCAAGCTGAAAGACGATGGCAGCAACTACACGGACTGGGTCCGGAACCTGAGGATCATCCTCATAGCTGCCAAGAAAGATTATGTCCTACAAGCACCGCTAGGTGACGCACATGTTCTCCCTGCAGAACAAGACGTTATGAACGCTTGGCAGGCACGTACCGATGACTACTCCCTTGTTCAGTGCGGCATGCTTTACAGCTTAGAGCCGGGGCTCCAAAAATGTTTTGAGAGACACGGAGCATATGAGATGTTCGAAGAGCTGAAAATGGTTTTCCAAGCTCATGCCCGGGTCGAGAGATATGAAGTCTCCGACAAATTCTTCAGTTGTAAGATGGAGGAAAACAGTTCTGTGAGTGAGCACATACTCACTATGTCTGGGTTACATAACCGCCTGACTCAGCTGGGAGTTAATCTCCCGGATGACACGGTCATTGACAGAATCCTCCAGTCGCTTCCACCGAGCTACAAGAGCTTTGTGATGAACTTCAATATGCAGGGGATGGAAAAGACCATTCCTGAAGTATTTGCAATGATGAAATCAGCAGAGGTAGAAGTCAAAAAGGAACATCAAGTGTTGATGGTGAATAAAACCACTAAGTTCAAGAAGGGCAAGGGTAAGAAAGCCTTCAAGAAGGACGGCAAGGGAGTTGCCGCGCCCGGCAAGCAAGCTGCCGGGAAGAAGCCAAAGAATGGACCCAAGCCCGAGACTGAGTGCTTTTATTGCAAGGAAAGTGGTCACTGGAAGCGGAACTGCCCCAAATACTTAGCGGACAAGAAGGCCGGCAAAACAAAAGGTATATGTGATATACACGTAATTGATGTGTACCTTACCAGTACTCGTAGTAGCTCCTGGGTATTTGATACCGGTGCAGTTGCTCACATTTGTAACTCAAAGCAGGAGCTGCGGAATAAGCGGAGACTGGCGAAGGACGAGGTGACGATGCGCGTCGGGAATGGTTCCAAGGTCGATGTGATCGCCGTCGGCACGCTGCCTCTTCATTTACCTACGGGATTAGTTTTAAACCTCAATAATTGTTATTTAGTGCCAAGTTTGAGCATGAACATTGTATCAGGATCTCGTTTAATTCGAGATGGCTACTCATTTAAATCCAAGAATAATGGTTGTTCTATTTATATGAGAGATATGTTTTATGGTCATGCTCCGATGGTGAATGGTTTATTCTTAATGAATCTCGAGCGTAATACTACACATATTCATAGTGTGAGTACCAAAAGATGTAAGGTTGATAATGATAGTCCCACATACTTGTGGCACTGCCGCCTTGGTCACATAGGTGTCAAACGCATGAAGAAGCTCCATGCTGATGGACTTTTAGAGTCTCTCGATTACGAATCATTTGACACGTGCGAACCATGCCTCATGGGTAAAATGACCAAGACTCCGTTCTCAGGAACAATGGAGCGAGCAACCAACTTATTGGAAATCATACATACTGATGTGTGCGGTCCAATGAGTGTTGAGGCTCGCGGTGGCTATCGTTATGTTCTCACCCTCACTGATGACTTTAGTAGATATGGGTATGTCTACTTAATGAAACACAAGTCTGAGACCTTTGAAAAGTTCAAGGAATTTCAGAGTGAGGTTGAGAATCAACGTGACAGGAAAATCAAGTTCCTGCGATCAGATCGTGGAGGAGAATACTTGAGTCACGAGTTTGGCATGCACTTAAGAAAATGTGGAATAGTTTCACAACTCACGCCGCCTGGAACACCTCAGCGTAATGGTGTGTCCGAACGTCGTAATCGCACTCTATTAGATATGGTGCGATCTATGATGTCTCTTGCTGATTTACCGCTATCTTTTTGGGGGTATGCTTTAGAGACTGCCGCATTCACTTTAAATAGGGCTCCGTCGAAATCCGTTGAGACGACACCGTTTGAATTATGGTTTGGGAAGAAACCTAAGCTGTCATTTCTAAAAGTTTGCGGATGCGATGCTTATGTCAAGAAACTTCAACCTGAAAAGCTCGAACCCAAATCGGAAAAATGCGTCTTCATAGGATACCCTAAAGAAACTATTGGGTATACCTTCTACCTCAGATCCGAAGGCAAGATCTTTGTTGCCAAGAATGGGTCCTTTCTAGAGAAAGAGTTTCTCTCGAAAGAAGTAAGTGGGAGGAAAGTAGAACTTGATGAACTATTACCTCTTGAACCGGTAAATGGCGCAACTCAAGAAAATGTTCCTGAGGTGCCTGCACTGACTAGAGAGGAAGTTAATGATGATGATCAAGATACTTCTGATCAAGCTCCTACTAAAATTCGAAGGTCCACAAGGACACGTTCCGCACCAGAGTGGTACGGCAACCTTGTCTTGGAAATCATGTTGTTAGACAACGGTGAACCTTTGAACCATGAAGAAGCGATGGCGGGCCCGGATTCCGACAAATGGCTAGAAGCCATGAAATCCGAGATAGGATCCATGTATGAAAACGAAGTATGGACTTTGACTGACTTGCCCGTTGAGCGGCGAGCCATAGAAAATAAACTTTAAGAAGAAGACAGACGCGGATGGTAATGTGACCATCTATAAAGCTCGGCTTGTCGCTAAGGGTTATCGACAAGTTCAAGGGGTTGACTATGATGAGACTTTCTCACCGGTAGCGAAGCTGAAGTCCGTCCGAATCATGTTAGCGATTGCCGCATTCTATGATTATGAAATATGGCAAATGGACGTCAAAACGGCATTCCTTAATGGTTTCCTTAAGGAAGAATTGTATATGATGCAGCCGGAAGGTTTTGTCGATCCTAAGAATGCTGACAAGGTGTGCAAGCTCCAACGCTCGATTTATGGGCTGGTGCAAGCATCTCGGAGTTGGAACATTCGCTTTGATGAGGTGATCAAAGCGTTTGGGTTTACCCAGACTTATGGAGAAGTCTGTGTTTACAAGAAAGTGAGTGGGAGCTCTGTAGCATTTCTCATATTATATGTAGATGACATACTTTTGATGGGAAATGATATAGAACTCTTGGATAGCATAAAGGCCTACTTGAATAAGAGTTTTTCAATGAAGGACCTTGGAGAAGCTGCTTATATATTAGGCATCAAGATCTACAGAGATAGATCAAGACGCCTCATAGGTCTTTCACAAAGCACATACCTTGATAAGATATTGAAGAAGTTCAATATGGATCAGTCTAAGAAGGGGTTCTTACCTGTGTTGCAAGGTGTGAAATTGAGCTCAGCTCAATGTCCGACCACGGCAGAAGATATAGAAGAGATGAGTGTCATCCCCTATGCCTCAGCCATAGGTTCTATTATGTATGCCATGCTGTGTACCAGACCTGATGTAAACCTTGCCGTGAGTTTGGTAGGAAGGTACCAAAGTAATCCCGGCAAGGAACACTGGACAGCGGTCAAGAATATCCTGAAGTACCTGAAAAGGACTAAGGAAATGTTTCTCGTTTATGGAGGTGAAGAAGAGCTCGTCGTAAAAGGTTACGTCGATGCTAGCTTCGACACAGATCTGGATGACTCTAAGTCACAAACCGGATACGTTTATATTTTGAATGGTGGGGCAGTAAGCTGGTGCAGTTGCAAATAGAGCGTCGTGGCGGGATCTACATGTGAAGCGGAGTACATGGCAGCCTCGGAGGCAGCGCATGAAGCAATTTGGGTGAAGGAGTTCATCACCGACCTAGGAGTCATACCCAATGCGTCGGGGCCGATCAAGCTCTTCTGTGACAACACTGGAGCTATTGCACTTGCCAAGGAGCCCAGGTTTCACAAGAAGACAAGGCACATCAAGCGTCGCTTCAACTCCATTCGTGAAAATGTTCAAGATGGAGACATAGATATTTGTAAAGTACATACGGACCTGAATGTAGCAGATCCGTTGACTAAACCTCTCCCTAGAGCAAAACATGATCAACACCAGAATTCCATGGGTGTTCGATTCATCACAATGTAACTAGATTATTGACTCTAGTGCAAGTGGGAGACTGTTGGAAATATGCCCTAGAAGCAATAATAAAAGCATTATTATTATATTTCCTTATTCATGATAATTGTCTTTATTCATGCTATAATTGTGTTATCCGGAAATAGTAATACATGTGTGAATAATAGACACCAACATGTCCCTAGTAAGCCTCTAGTTGACTAGCTCGTTGATCAACAGATAGTCATGGTTTCCTGACTATGGACATTGGATGTCATTGATAACGAGATCACATCATTAGGAGAATGATGTGATGGACAAGACCCAATCCTAAACATAGCATAAGATCGTATAGTTCGTTTGCTAGAGTTTTCCAATGTCAAGTATCTTTTCCTTAGACCATGAGATCGTGTAACTCCCGGATACCGTAGGAGTGCTTTGGGTATACCAAACGTCACAACGTAACTGGGTGACTATAAAGGTATACTACGGGTATCTCCGAAAGTGTCTGTTGGGTTGACACGGATCAAGACTGGGATTTGTCACTCCGTATGACGGAGAGGTATCACTGGGCCCACTCGGTAATGCATCATCATAATGAGCTCAAAGTGATCAAGTGTCTGGTTACGGGATCATGCATTACGGTACGAGTAAAGTGACTTGCCGGTAACGAGATTGAACGAGGTATTGGGATACCGACGATCAGATCTCGGGCAAGTAACATACCGGTTGACAAAGGGAATTGTATACGGGGTTGCTTGAATCCTTGACCTCGTGGTTCATCCGATGAGATCATCGAGGAGCATGTGGGAGCCAACATGGGTATCCAGATCCCGCTGTTGGTTATTGACCGGAGAGCAATCTCGGTCATGTCTACATGTCTCCCGAACCCGTAGGGTCTACACACTTAAGGTTCGGTGACGCTAGGGTTGTAGGGATATGTATATGCAGTAAACCGAATGTTGTTCGGAGTCCCGGATGAGATCCCGGACGTCACGAGGAGTTCCAGAATGGTTCGGAGGTAAAGAATTATATATAGGAAGTGCTATTTCGGCCATCGGGACAAGTTTCGGGGTCACCGGTATGGTACCGGGACCACCGGAAGGGTCCCGGGGGTCCACCGGGTGGGGCCACCTATCCCGGAGGGCCCCATGGGCTGAAGTGGGAAGGGATCCAGCCCAAAGTGGGCTGGGGCGCCACTTCCCCCTAGGGCCCATGCGCCTAGGGTGGGGGAAACCCTAAAGGAAGAGTCCTAGGAGGGGAAGGCACCTCCTAGGTGCCTTGGGGAGGAGGGATTCCTCCCCTTGGCCGCACCGTGCTAGGAGATTGGATCTCCTAGGGCCGGCGCCCCCCCCTTGGCCCTCCTATATATAGTGGGGAGATGGAGGACTTCTTACCCTTGCCTTTGGTGCCTCCCTCTCCCTCTCCAACACATCCTCCTCCTCCATAGTGCTTAGCGAAGTCCTGCCGGAGTACTGCAGCTCCATCATCACCACGCCGTCGTGCTGCTGCTGGAGCCATCTCCCTCAACCTCTCCTCCCCCCTTGCTGGATCAAGAAGGAGGAGACGTGGTTGTTTCGTACGTGTGTTGAACGCGGAGGTGCCGTCCGTTCGGTGCTAGGATCTTCGGTGATTCAAATCACGTCGAGTACGACTCCCTCATCCCCGTTCTTTGAATGCTTCCGCTCGCGATCTACAAGGTACGTAGATGCATCTAATCACTCGTTGCTATATGAACTCCTTGATGGATCTTGGTGAAACCGTAGGAAATTTTTTGTTTTCTGCAACCTTCCCCAACAGGCTAATATTTTCCATGCTAGATGTGTTATTCTCAAGATGAGTGTTTATTCACTTGTCATTGCACGAGAGTAAGGCAAAGGTATTAGGGATGCCTGATATGTCTCCAACGTATCTATATTTTTTGATTGTTCCATGCTATTATATTATCCATCTAGGATGTTTTATATGCATTTATATGCTATTTTATATGATCTTGGGGACTAACCTATTAACCTAGAGCCCAATGCCAGTTTCTGTTTTTTCCCTGTTTTTGATTTTATAGAAAAGGAATACTAAATGGAGTCCAATTGACTTGCTAATTTTTGATGATTTTTTATGGACGAAAAGAAGCCCCCGGAGTAAAATAGTTGGGCCAGAAGAGTCTCGAGCCGTCCACAAGATAGGAGGGCAAGCCCTCCACCCTCGTGGACGACTCGGGCACCCCCCTGACTTGTTCCCGATGCCAAAAATTCCTATAAATACTAAAACCTCCAGAAAATAACCTAGATCGGGAGTTCCGCCACCGCAGGCCTCCGTAGCCACAGAAAACCAATCTAGACCCGTTCCGGCACCTTGTCGGAGGGGGAAATCACTCTCCGGTGGCCATCTTCATCATCCCGGCGCTCTCCATGACGAGGAGGGAGTAGTTCACCCTCGGGGCTAAGGTTATGTACCAGTAGCTATGTGTTTGCACTACAAAAAAAGACACATCCGTGACATTTTGGGCCGGACGGAAAAATTTTCTGTCATACTTATGACACTTCTATGACGATAATTGCGACAAAACCCGGTATCATCATAGATGTGGTGGGATCCTACTTCTATGACAAAAATTCATGACAGAAAATGGGCTTTTCATCCTGGGCGGGCCGGAGACGCGGCTGCATGACATTCTTTGGGTCGTCCATGACGGAAAAAACCGTGGTAGAAGCGAGGGCAAGGAAAATATCGGGGTGTTCCCGGTTACTGTGGGTGGTTGGGGCCGAGCGATGCACGGAGGTTTGCGCGTTTCTCTCGTACACACACGCGCGTGGGTGCGAGGCGTTGGGATCTAACTGAACCCGAGCGAGGCATTCGCCTATTGAACCCGGGCGATTGCACTGCAGGCTACACGTTACTGAACCCCAGCGATCGATCGATGGCTGTTAACTGAACTCGACCGAGCGATTCCTTCGCTACTACTGCTAACTGAAGCCGATCGATGCTGCCTCTGGATGAACAGTGAGTGTTATTGGGGGGTTTGGATGAACAGTTCCTGGTGGGGGTGGATGAACAGGACCCCGTGGTGTTGCCTCTGGATGAACAGGACCCCGATCGATTGAGCCGGTTGGGGCTGGATGAACAGGGCCCCGTGGAGGGCTGGATGAACTGTAGACGGTGGAGGGCTGGATGAACAGTAGCCCGTGGAGGGGTGGTTGAACAGGAGCCCATGGAGAGGGCTGGTTGAACAGTAGCCGGTGGAGTAGCGCACGGTGGAGCCTGGATGAACATGAGCCCGTGGATGAACAGTCGCAGGTGGAGGCTGGAGGAGGTCGACGGTGGATGAACAGTAGCCCGTGGAGGCTGGAGGGGGTCGACGGTGGAGATGAACAATATCCCGTGGAGTCCCGTTTTGCGGTACGCCACACCCCTCCCGATGAACATGACCCCCGTTTCGACCATAGCGCTCCAACACAAGTCTGTTTCCTCCGTTTTGCGGTACGCCACACCCCTCCCGATCAACAGGACCCTGTTTCGACCGTAGGAGGTCCGTTTCCTCTGTTTTGCAGTACGGCAGACCCCTCCCGATGAACAGGATCCTGTTTCGAACGTGGCCGGTCTAACACAAGGCCATTTCCTCTATTCTGCGGTACACCAGGCCTCGTTTCCATCGGCTGTTCCGTCCAAGCCGGTTGGCTCCCACGCGTACCGTTGCCTCCCGATGAACACGATGCATTCTGTTGCCTCCCCATGAACACGGCGATGACGCTGTTGTTTTTTTTGCGGGCGATGACGATGTTGTTTCTCCGTTCCGACCCAGCCATGTACACGAGCCCCGGCTGTACCTATGTGCGAGTAGGCGTTCGAGACCCCGCCCGTACGTACGTACATGGCCGTATTTTCTTTCTTGCACACTGGTCGTTGTACGTACGTGTACATGCTACGTGCACGCCTCTACTACGACATGTGCGCGCCTCTACATCGACCAGTATGTATGTACATGTTCGCGACCAGAATGACAACGCTACGTACGCTTCGACCAGGTGGGTCCCGACTGTCAGACACTTCCTTGTGTGCGAAGATGTAGCTGGTGGGTCCCAACAGTCAGGGGGGTGTGATACGTCTCTGTCCTATCTACTTTTCCAAACACTTTTGCCCTTGTTTTGGACTCTAACTTGCATGATTTGAATGGAACTAACCCGGACTGACGATGTTTTCAGCAGAATTACCATGGTGTTATTTATGTGCAGAAACAAAAGTTCTCGGAATGACCTGAAACTTCACGGAACATTGTTTCGGAAATAATAAAAAATTCTTGCAAAAGATGAAGACCAGGGGGCCCACCACCTGTCCACGAGGGTGGGAGGCGCGCCCGCCCCCCTAGGGCGCGCCCCCTACCTCGTGGCCCCCCTAGAGCTCCTCCGACCTCAACTCCAACTCTATATATTTGGTTTCGGGGAGAAAAAAATCAGAGAGAAGGATTCATCACGTTTTATGATACGGAGCCGCCGCTAAGCCCTAAAACCTCTCGGGAGGGCTGATCTGGAGTCCGTTCGGGGCTCCGAAGAGGGGAATCCGTCGCCATCGTCATCATCAACCATCCTCCATCACCAATTTCATGATGCTCACCGCCGTGCGTGAGTAATTCCATCGTAGGCTTGCTGGACGGTGATGGGTTGGATGAGATCTATCATGTAATCGAGTTAGTTTTGTTAGGGTTTGATCCATAGTATCCACTATGTTCTAAGATTGATGTTGCTATGACTTTGCTATGCTTAATGCTTGTCACTAGGGCCCGAGTGCCATGATTTTAGATCTGAACCTATTATGTTTTCATCAATATATGAGAGTTCTTGATCCTATCTTGCAAGTCTATAGTCACCTATTATGTGTTATGATCCGTTAACCCCGAAGTGACAATAATCGGGATACTTACCGGTGATGACCATAATTTGAGGAGTTCATGTATTCACTATGTGTTAATGCTTTGGTCCGGTACTCTATTAAAAGGAGGCCTTAATATCCCTTAGTTTCTGTTAGGACCCCGCTGCCACGGGAGGGTAGGACAAAAGATGTCATGCAAGTTCTTTTCCATAAGCATGTATGACTATATTCGGAATACATGCCTACATTACATTGATGAATTGAAGCTAGTTCTGTGTCACCCTATGTTATGATTGTTACATGATGAATCGCATCTGGCATAATTCTTCATCACTGATCCATTGCCTACGAGCTTTCCATATATTGTTCTTCGCTTATTTACTTTTCCGTTGTTATTGCTATCATCACTACAAAATACCAAAAACATTACTTTTGCTACCGTTACCTTTTGCTACCGCTACCACCACTATCATATTACTTTTCTACTAAACACTTTGCTGCAGATACTAAGTTTCCAGGTGTGGTTGAATTGACAACTCAGCTGCTAATACTTGAGAATATTCTTTGGCTCCCCTTGTGTCGAATCAATAAATTTGGGTTGAATACTCTACCCTCGAAAACCGTTGTGATCCCCTATACTTGTGGGTTATCAAGACTATTTTCTGGCGCCATTGCCGGGGAGCATAGCTCTATTCTTTGAGTCACTTGGGATTTATATCTACTTATCATTATGAAGAACTTGAAAGATCCAAGAACCAAGATTTATCCCTCAACTACGAGGGGGGTAAGGAACTGCCATCTAGCTCTGCAGTTGATTCACCTTCTATTTTGAGTAAGCTCGTGACACCTAAACCCGCTTCTGCTATTCGTTCTGATATGTCGCATGTTGTTGATGATGCCACTTCTGCTATACATGATACTTATGATGAAACTACTTCTATGCTTGATACTACTGTGCCACTTGGTGGATTTCTTGATGAACAACTTGCTAGGGTTAGAGAGAATGAAAATATTGAGTCTGATAATATTGATGAAAGTGATGATGAAGACTTGCCTGTTATTCCTGAGGGTTATGTTTTTGGAAAAGAAGCTTCTCTAGCTATTTTAGCTTGCAAAGATAGATATGAGCTCAAGAGGTTATTAGCTAAATGGAAGCAGCAATCTCTTAATGCTAGAATGAAACCTGACCCTGCTTTTGCTACTTCACCTATTTGTGTTACTGATAACGATTATGAATTCTCTGTTGATCCTGATATAATTACTTTGGTTGAATCTGATCTTTTTCATGGCTATGAATCTGAAACTGCTATGGCACATCTTACTAAATTAAATGATATAGCCACCCTGTTCACTAATGATGAGAGAACTCGCTACTTTTATATCCTTAAAATATTTCCGTTCTCATTAAAGGGTGATGCTAAGATATGGTTTAATTCTCTTGATCCTGGTTGTGTGCGTAGTCCCCAGGATATGATTTATTACTTCTCTGCTAAATATTTCCCTACTCATAAGAAATAAGCTGCTTTAAGGGATATATATAATTTTGTGCAAATTGAAGAAGAGAGTCTCCCACAAGCTTGGGGGAGGCTTTTCAAGTTACTTAATGCTTTGCCTGATCATCCTCTTAAGAAAAATGAAATACTTGATATCTTTTATAATGGACTAACCGATGCCTCCAGAGATTACCTGGATAGTTGTGCTGGTTCTGTTTTCAGGGAAAGAACACCAGATGAAGCTGAAATTCTATTGAATAATATGTTGACAAATGAAAATAATTGGACACTTCCTGAACCCGTTCGTGAGCCATCTCCTGATCCTATTCCTAAACCATCTCCTGATTCTATTTCTCAGTCCTGAAGATATGCAAGAGGCAAAGAAATCTATGAAAGAAAAAAGTATTAAAGCTGAAGACATTAAGAATTTACCTCCTATTGAAGAAATACATGGTCTTAATTTACCGCCTGTTGAAGAAACATATGATCTTAATCCATTACCTATTGAAGAAACTCATGGTCTTGATAACCCGACACAGGTAGTAAAGGTAAATTCTCTCTATAGATATGATAAAGCTGAAATCCCATTTACTAAGTTTGCTAGCCCATGCTTAGATGAGTTTGATAAATTTATGGCTAAGCAAGAAGATTTTAATGCTTATTTTGGTAGACAATTGAAATACAATTCAAATATGCTTGAACACTTGGGTGATTATATGGCTAATGTTAAAGGTGAACTTAAACTTATTAGTAAACATGCTTCTATGGTTACCACTCAAGTAGAACAAGTACTTAAAACTCAAAATGATTTGCTCCATGAATTGAATAGTAAGAATAATGATAATGTTGTTAGAGTTATGACTAGAGGTGGTAAAATGACTCAGGAACCTTTGTATCCTGAAGGCCATCCTAAAAGGATTGAGCAAGATTCTCAGAGAAATAATATATATGCACCTAGTCCTTCTAAAAGGAAGAAAAGGAAAAATGATAGGACTTTGCATGCTTCTAGTGAACCTTTAATTGAAACACCTGAGAATCCAAATGATATTTCTATTTCTAATGCTGAAACACAATCTGGTAATGAACCTGAAACTAGTGATAATGTTAATGATAATGTTCATGATGATGCTCAACCTAGTAATGATAATGATATAGAAATTGAACCTGCTGTTGATCTTGATAACCCACAATCAAAGAATCAACGTTATGACAAGAAAGACTTTTTTGCTAGGAAACGTGGTAAAGAAAGAAAACCATGGGTTCGAAAACCCATGCCTTTTCCTCCCAAACCATCCAAGAAAAAGGATGATGAGGATTTTGAGCACTTTGATGAAATGATTAGACCTATCTTTTTGCGTATGCGATTAACTGATATGCTCAAAATGAATCCTTATGCTAAGTATATGAAAGATATTGTTACAAATAAAAGAAATATACCAGAAGCTGGAATTTCCACCATGCTTGCTAATTATATTTTTAAAGATGGAATACCTAAGAAACTAGGAGATCCCGGTGTACCAACTATACCATGCTCCATTAAAAGAAACTATGTTAAAACTGCTTTATGTGATCTTGGATCCGGTGTTAGTGTTATGCCTCTCTCTTTATATCGTAGACTTGATTTGAATAAGTTGACACCTACTGAAATATCTTTGCAAATGGCTGATAAATCAACTGCTATACCTGTCGGTATTTGTGAGGATGTGCCTGTTGTAGTTGCAAATGTTACTATTTTAATGGACTTTGTTATTCTTGATATTCCCGAGGACGATAGTATGTCTATTATTCTTGGAAGACCCTTTTTGGATACTGCAGGGGTTGTTATTGATTGCACTAAAGGCAATGTCACTTTTCATGTTAATGGTAATGAGCATACGGTACACTTTCCGAGGAAACAACCTCAAATTCATAATATCAATTCTATTGAAAAAATTCTGTCTATTATATTTGGAGGTTTTGAATTTCCTCTTCCTACTGTCAAGAAGAAATATGATATTCTTACTAGTTGACCCGTTGCGCCAAATGGCGCAGAGACCTGCTGAAGACATGTTGTCGATGAAAATAGTTTCATGCTGCAAGAACCTTCAACTAAACCATGCTATTTTTTAAACATGTTGATTATGTTGTTAAATAATAGTCTAGAAAAAGGGAACTTTGCATAATATAAATAGGTTCAGTTTGAAAATATGGGCACTTTTAGCAAGTTCGAAAACATGGTTATCATGATGAGAAACCTGACCATGCATATTTTTCTTGCAAAAAAAGAGGGAAAAAGATGAAAAACCTAAGAATATATGTATAGTAAACACCATGTATAAAACCAGTTAAGGAGAGAGGGTTTTGGTTCTCCTAGGTGTAGATACGCCTATTATGAAATATGTATTAAAAACACATTTCAAAAGAGTAGTGTTTCTATCAACTTTGTTTTTGTGTGTTTGAAAAAAAAGTATTCACGTGTCTCTTAGACACGTGTATATTTCCAAGCAATCATATGGCAGCTAGTTCGGCCCATGAATCAAGCGATTTATTTATCCCTTCTTCCTCAACAGCTATTCCTTCTTCCTTGACAGCTTCATTCAGTTAAAGACAAAACTCCTCAATAGTACTTCCATCACCTCAATAATTGGGATAGATATCATCCACTACAATAAAGAACAATAACATTTCTCTATACCTTGAACAATAATAAATCATTTACAATACATTTGGCCAAGCAAACAATTAGTAGAAAAACAATAACATTTCTCTATTTCTTGAATTCCACATGGGAGTATGGATGGCTTCACTCGTAATAATACATATGCCTTTTGTTTATTTGCCTGACAAAATGTCCATCAGATGAATCAATCAAATAGGAGGAAATGGGGAATATTTCAAACTAAAACAAAGAGTTGATCCTAACTACATGAAGTGCAGTAGCTTTAAAGCCTTCAAATTATTTTGCTCTACTCCACCAGGAACGTGCAGGTCTTCAAGAACCAAAAGACGCCACTCGAGCTTTCTTCGGCCTCATAAGCCCTGTTGTTGTTTATATCCTTAACCCCAAAAGGTTGTCTCTTAGCATATCTGTTGTTCTCCTGATCCTTATTAGGTGTCGGCTTATCCTGAAGAAAGGGCAATTGACATCTTATTATCATTAAATAAATCCACGGTTAACATGTGGATCGTGGGGAATGGTGAGATGCCATATTGGGGTTCGCAACACGAATAGAAGACCACTAATTTACAAAAGGACAAAAATGCCTGAACACCCTTAAGAAAGGCCACTTAGAAAATGCCTGAACACCCACTAATTTACCGACTCGAAACCGTCACTTAGAAAAAAAACATTTTTAGATCAGCACATTAGTATGCTGATATATCGACGCTGTTTTTATGGACATACATGGTACACATGGAATCCCTGATGGTGTTTTTATATCAGCACCATTTGGAATAAAGGAGTGTATGCCAACACAAAGACCTTCATATTCGTCGAAGCTCAAGTTTCAAGGATTTTGGAGAGTGATTCATGTTACATTTATTTACAGACAATTGATGTGCTGCAGCTGAGATTCTCAACTCAAAAAAGGTCTGAAACACTGATTTAGGAAGGAGAGAAATAATACCCTTGTTTTGGGAAGGGGATGTAAAATTTACATACGTATGAATTGAGCCTGGTTGTGTAGTAAGAGAAAGCAGTTTTTAAAGAAAAGACTGAACTACTTACGTAGTGGCTTTTCTATGTGCCCATACAGGAAGTATTAGACCACCCAAAAGGTCGATCTCTTGTGATCTTCCGGCTCTCATGACCGCCGTCTCTCTGGCAGATGTGTCCATCTGCAAGTTTATCTTGAAAACCCAGTATTAGAACCATTGGTGCAAAGTACTCCCTCCGTCCCAAAATAAGTGATTCAACTTTGTACTAACTTTGTACTAAAGCTAGTACAAAGTTGAGTCACTTATTTTGGGATGGAGGGAGTAACTATGAAAGAAAAGGTAAAGGGTTTACATCTTCTGCAAGTGGCTTCCAGTATTCTGTAAGTGATGGTGTGTGGACTCGGTCAGGATCAGTCAAAGCACTCAGCAGTTTCAATTCAAATAAGATGTGGGTTTCCAAGAATTGAACAGACAAGAAATGTGACCAAGGACACATAGAGGGAATTGGATGATTAATTTTTATGAATACTATGTAGGCCAATCCACTAATGAAGTAGTAACTTGCAGAAAAACTGTACAAAATCCCTTTCCAAATAGAGTGTCCCCACTCAGACTCTTTTAACATTTGTATATAGAAGTAAAATTGGATAATAAGACAAAAAAGGCCTAACTGACGTATTTTTTGCGCTTAATGCATTGTTGCTCCTTCAAATAGAACAATAGCAGGAAGTTCTAGCTAAAACATACAGGGTTTAGTTCTGCCCATTTCCACAGTTGGGCAAGTTCTTTGTTTCCCAACCTCCACCTTGGCTTACTGCAACGAAGGAAAACACAATGTAAAATAATTAGAGAGCAGTAGAGCATGACATAATTACATCACCAATCTGTACAGTATTACCATTGCCCTAAATTCTCTTTTTATCACAAAACAAGGCTATTAAAATAGCCAATCTGCATAAGTCCTAGTAGCATGCTCCTACAAGATTCTTACAAAAACCTACATGGGTATGCTCCCAATAGGAATGGATATAGATTATGCTTACAAAAATGCTACACTCTAACACCTCCACCGGAGCACAGTTCAGCTCCCACAATCAGTAATCAGCATGAAAACTTAAAAAACAAGTTTGATAGAAATCAATGTTCAGGAAAGCATGAAGCATAAGCGAAGCGATAGGTTGACGCTTAGAGCAATGGGCTTAAGCATTTTTAAAAATAGAACTGCAGGTTTTGGAGGTTGTAGACCGAGAATTAACCTGAGTAGACGATGCGGGACCTTGGGGAAGCTGGTCACATATTTCCTGAATGTGTATTGGCCTGTGTTGCCGCGACAACATAGATCAGCAATCAGAGTAATCCTTCAGCACTAATATTGGCTCTCAAGTTTCTCCTACGTGTATATTCAGTTCTGAAACATGCACATACCAGAGGGAATCCATGGTAGAATAAACTGAGAATCAAAAAATCATAGCAACTTTTGTCCAAATTACTACCATAACCTTGTTAGAGAAGGATTCGAAGAGAATCAACTACAAAGTATTGCAGTATCATGATAACGACAGAAGGTATAGCCAACATTTAAGTTTTTTTGAGTTGCCACTTTTGCAATTCTGAAATCTGAAGTAACTAAGGTCCGAGTTATTGATAACTACCAATTTTCGTGGGCAACACTTCCGACTAGGGTGAGGAACACCAAATTTAGTACTTTAGTATTCAGTTTTATCGCTAAATATGCAGCATGTAGTCGTCAGATTTAGTACTTTAGCGAGTACAATTTTCTGTAATTCCTAGTGAAAATTGCATCTCTATGTCGTAACATAATTGACAGTGTGCATCAATTCAGCTGATTTAGTTACCTTGTGACCTTGTCCATGTAGGGAATGAGGTCTTGCAGCCTCCTTAGCCTCTTATTGGTCCTTGTTCTTCTTTCCTAAACAACATAAGTAAGAAAAAATGTTCAGTATAAACATCCGACACCAAGACGAATACCGAAAATGTTGCAGGAAACTAACTAACCCTCCCAAGCGATGCTCTGCGGGTCAGTGGTGCAGCCATGCTTGGCGTGGACTCTGCAGTCGGCGGAGTCCTGCTGCAGCTGCAGGTAGTCGTCCATGCTGGGCATGTCCAGCTCGAGAGGGCTAACTGAATCTGGACAAAGGTGTTAGTAGAAGTGTAGCATTAAACAATTGGCAGGCGGGAGAGTCTGGATGGATGTGAAGTGTATATATGTGATGTTTGTCCTACCTAGGAGTCGATGTTGCTGAAGCTGGTGACCATGCCGACATCGCTGTCGCCGAGCACCTCGGCCTTCTTGCTGCCGGGCGCTGAGAAGATGACGTTGGAGTTGGTGTCGTCACATGTGCTCATGGAGAAGATCCTCAAGAGGTCACTCAAGCCGTTGCCGGCAGCGATGCTCTCGCCGACGTCCTGCTGCCTCAAGAAGCTCCACAACGAGCCCAGCCTCCTCTGCTGTGCCATCGCGTCGACATTGCCTCCTCCGTGCGAATGCAAGTAGCTGATTCCCATCCTTCCTCTCGTGCCACCGATGCTGCCATTGCCTGTGCATCATCACAGTCACAGAGCCAGAGCACATCGATCAAAGCGCACAAGGGCCAAAAAAAACACAACACCCGACCAAATCTGGAAAATCAACATGATCACTGAAGCAAGGATCATGACAGCGTATAGGATATTTAAAGCATATAGGATATATAAAACAAATGCAGCAGAGGTAGCTAGAAAGGAAACAAAGAAACTTGATCTATAGTAAAAATAAGAAGCAACCTCCAAGATAATACGCCTGCAAAACGAAATAAAATAACTAATTAGGACATGGAACCATTGTAACTGCCATGTTGCTCTGCAGTTAGCATATTTGAGCTATTAAAAACCTCAAAATCTAGTACTTTTCTGTCCTAATGGTGACAACCAAAAGCTATCTATTGCGCATTGAGCACCCTAGTTGATGGTCAGAACATTGTGTCATAATGGATTCAAACAATCTCAAATCCTAGCCATTTAAACAAGATACAAAGTCATGGAATTTATCCCAACAGTACACAGAGGAAGCTGCATAATATAAAAGAATAAAATATGAATTAGCAATCAAACTGTAGTAAGTCACTAAATCGGTATGATGAGAACCTACAAAGCAGAGTACAATTGAAAAGTTAAGGTAAAAGAGAACTTTGACCTAAAACTGTAAAACAAGAAAAAAACATTTTTACCTGTCTGTGCTGCCATAGATGAATCGATAATCAAACTGCAGTCAGCTAGCCTTGAAAGCCAAAATATAATGGATGGACTATGAGAACAATACATAACTCTATTGCATCGGATTGTAGTTAAACAAATTCAGATGTGGTCATTTGGTGGAAGGATACCTTAGTTGGATATAACACTAATCAAATGGCTGTCGCCTGCGCATTCGTTTCTGGTGACAAATATATGGTGCACGAAACCTGCACATTCAATTGCCATGGTGAAAAATACAGGTGCACAAATGGTTCAAGAAGTACAACCGCATCAAGATAGACTAACATGTTTCTAGATTGGGATTTGCTTCATTCTTAAAGCCTAGCACTTGAATCTGTAACTTTCAAAGGTGAGCAATCGATGCCTGACTTATAAAATTCTCTTTCTTATAATCTGAGCATCTGTCAAAGAGTTCAAATGAAGAAAAGCATAATGAGATTCCACATCATAGCTTTCAACAGCAGAGCAACTTACAGAATGGAATTACCCAATCATTATCAATGTTAGTGAACTATTTGTTTAACTCTCGTCGGAACTCAACTATCATTGTCCCCGTTAATCTCACCTGGTATGTGATGTGGCGGGGTGCAACCATTGCTTAAGTACCCCGTGAAACTGAAAATGAAAGTTTGACATAGTAAAATATACCAATACCCAAATTTACCTAAATCTGTAGTGATATTTTTCTGTAAATGACAATCATGTGAAACTAAAAACACCTAAATATAACCTGACAACTTAAAATTTACTCAGGAAATGACAGAGTAGATCGAGAATCACCAAAACAACTCACCTCAGATGAAGCACAACTCAAGGAGACCTGCTTCACCTCCAATGATCCACCTCTACCTCACACACATCATGGATCCTCCTACATCAAGCCATCATGGAAGGAAAAATCTAAGAATGTGCACTGAAACCTCAAGTAGTTTCACCTCGGACAGCTCGAGCGGGCTGGCTCGCCTCGGTCGCCTGGACCACGAACGTGAGAAAGAAGGTGGAAGCCTACCTTGGCTGGTGTGGGTGAGTTCTTCCAGGGCACGCCCCAGAGTAAGAAGACAGCAGAGAAAAATCTCACCACCTGTGGTGGGGCTCCACTGGCTGGCCACCGGCATGCTTGTCCCATCCTCCATTGTCGAGTTGGTGACGAGAGAATAGACGAGGCGAGTGAGTCCGGCGACGGTGAATGGCCCCTGGCCGGCGGCGCCGCCTCCACGAGGACCAGCCTGCTCCTTCACCTGTCCCCGCCTCATCCCTCTTCCCTCGAGCCTCCTGTCCCCGCCTCTTCCCTCTTGGAGCCTCACCCGCGACGGGCCGAGAGCTGCTTGTCCTGGTCGCCCACCTCCACTGCCCCTTCGCCCCACCACCGGGCCTAACTTGCGCCAGATCTGGAACAAGGCGCCGCCGACGACCGGATAAACAACGGAGAGAGGGAAGTCGAGGTCGGGAAGCAGCAACGGTGGGGGAGGAGGAGTAGGCGGCGGCGAGGCCCTGGTGACGAGCGGGAAGGAGGGAGGGGCAGTGGATCGAGGGGAATGTGGGAGCTAGGGTTGTGCGGCGGCTGGTGTGCGAGCGAGATTGGGTGCATAGCGCGCGGACCAGATTGGGCAAAGTGTCGTTCACGCGGAAACGGCCAACTCAGCCAATGAACACGAGGCGCGAGCCCACTCGTCATTGGCCAGTCAAAACGACCGCGAGGTGAAAAATCTGATTACAGTGAGGTGAAGATCCAACAACCGGGACACGCCAGAAGGGCAGATCCAACGGCCGAGAAGTCTGCAATCGGGGGAGCCTTCTCCATGCGAGTTGGATAGCCTCTTTTATGTTTTAAATTATTGGGGATGTGCATATCCCCGTTGAGGTAACATAGTGTTATTCGAAATTTCTCCGGTTCCGTGTTATTCGGAATGAGTTCGTTAACAAGACTTAATCAACCTTGTTAGTGGATTCCTTTTGATGATCATGAGATGGATGAAACTAGAAGGCACAACCTTCTGTACCCTCCTTTCACTTTCTGTTATTTATAATAAATAAAATAAAAATAAGCAATTTTCTGTCTGTTATCTGATTTATCCGTGCAATATAAAAATACCCTGAGAATAAAATTTCTCCAAATGCCCTGAAATTTAAATATGATTTTTTCTGGAATATTTGAGAATATTTGACACTGAGAACACAGCTGGAGGAGTTGGCACCTGGCCACGAGGGTCAGGGGCGCGCCCTACCCCCTGGGTGCGCCCCCTGCCTCGTGGGCCCATGGTGGCCCTCCTCCACTTATCCTTGCACGCACACACCCCCTCTTCATCCCACAAACACGAATATCCAGTTCATACCTGAGTCCAAGCTCATTTTGCTGTCATTATCGATCTCCTTGCTCAAAGCACCTCTCACAAAACTGCTTGGGGAGATTGTTCCTTGGCATGTGACTCCTCCATTGGTCCAATTAGTTTTTGTTCTAGTGCTTTATTAATTGCAATTTTTTGCTGCTTAGGTGCAACGCCCTCGATGCGGCTATAGCTCCCACGTGTCGAGGCACGACTTAGAGACATAACCGCATTGAAAGCAATGTCGCAAGTTAGGCAATCTTCACAACATCCCATGTAATATAGATAAGAAAAGGGGGATACATAATTGGCTTACACTCGCCACATCAATCAAAGTACATAAATAGCATTACAACATTCAAACACTCATGGCCCGACTACGGCGCCAAAATAAAAGATAAACCCAACATGCGACACGGTCCCGATCACCCCAACTGGGCACCACTACTGATCATCAGGGAAAGACACGTAGTATCGGCGTGAGTCCTCGTCGAAGTCCCACTTGAACTCAAGCGCGTCATCTGGAGCGGAATCATCAGGCCCTACATTTGGTTTGGAAGTAATTTGTGAGCCATAGGGACTCAGCAATCTCGCACCCTCGCGATCAAGACTATTTAAGCTTAATAGGTAAGGCAAAGGAAAATATGTGGAGCTGCAGCAAGCGACTAGTATATATGGTGGCTATCCTGTTCGCAAAAGAGAGCGAGAAGAGGAGGCAAAGTGTGAGTGAGTAACTAGAGGGCATCCTGCGGCAAGCATTACTCCAACACCGTGTTCACTTTCCGGACTCCGCCGAGAAGAGACCATCACGGTAACTCACACAGTTGATTCATTTTAATTAAATTAAGGTTCAAGTTATCTACAACCGGACATTAACAAATTCCCATCTGTCCATAGCCGCGGGCACGGCTTTCAAAAGTTCAAATCCCTACAGGGGAGTCCCGACTTAGCCCATGACAAGCTCTCATGGTCAATGAAGGAATATACCTCCTCCCGAGACGTTCCGATCAGACTCGGTATCTCGGTTCTTCAAGACACTTCGACAAGTTAAAAACAAATCCAGCAACACCGCCCGAATGTGCCGACAAATCCCGATAGGAGCTGCACATATCTCGTTCTCAGGGCACACTCAGATTGTCCAAACTTCCGGTAGGCCAGCCCAGAGTTGCCCCTGGTGGCCACCGGCGGCTGACAAGGTGGACCAACACTCAGAGGAGCACTGGCCCGGGGGGGTAAATAAGATGACCCTCGGGCTCCGGAAACCCAAGGGAAAAAGAGGCTAGGTGGCAAATGGTAAAACTAAGATTGGGCATTGTTGGAAAAGCTTTAATCAAGGCGAACTATCAAGGGGTTCCCATTATAACCCAACCACGTAAGAAACGCAAAATCCGGGAACATAACACCGATATGACGGAAACTAGGGCGGCAAGAGTGGAACAAAACACTAGGCGAGAGGCCGAGCCTTTCACCCTTTACCAAGTATATAGATGTATTAAGATAACATGGCAATATAATGATATCCCAACAAGTAAATAATGTTCCAACAAGGAACGGTCTCCAATCTTCACCTGCAACTAGCAACGCTATAAGAGGGGCTGAGCAAAGCGGTAACATAGCCAATCAACGGTTTGCTAGGACATGGTGGGTTAGAGGTTTGACATGGCAATTTGGGAGGCATGATAAGCAAATGGTAGGCATCGTAGCATAGGCATAGCAAAAGAGCGAGCATCTAGCAAAGCAAAGATAGTGGTGATTTCGAGGGTATGATCATCTTGCCTGCAAAGTTGTCAGAGTTGACTGGATCCTCGAAAGCAAACTCAACGGGCTCCTCGTTAGCGAACTCGTCTCCCGGCTCTACCCAAACAAGACAAACAAGCAACAAGGACACAATCAACCACGTGCAAGCTCAAACAATATGATGCAAACATGGTATGCTATGCGGGATGCAATATGCGATGCATATGCAAGATTTGACAAGGAATGAATAAACCTGGCCTCAAATTGGAAATCCAAGTGTGCCACTGGAGAGGTGAGATGAAATCGCTTGAAAACGATATAAAGATCACCGGAATGGGAGTTACGGTTTGGAAATGGCAAGCAATTCAAATACGACCACGTTCTGCGATAAACAGCAAGTAGCCATCTAAATGCAACAAGATGAAGATGCTACAGCACTCAAACATTGCAACAAAAATACGTGGCAGGGATCCACTCATGATGCTTAACAAAATACTAGCACTGAGCTACGGCCAATTCATCCATTAACAGGTTCAAACAAGCATGGCAATAATGCATTTGGCAAACAGATCTCAGACTTAGTGAAATTAACACTTGTCTGGAATTTCAGATCAGATAGCATTCTTTGGAGCATGAAAACAATATGCTATAGGACCTGACCATGGCAAAGTAAAGCATGGCATGGAAATACTCAAAGAGCTTAACAAAAGTCCCTTAGTGACCTTGAGCCAAAAGGGATCAGAAAATACATTTGCAAGCATGTGAACATGGCAAAAACATAATCAGATCACAGACTTAGTGAAAAACTGGAGCATGCAAATCAGGTATCAAGTAGGCATGTTTACGAGCTCGATGCACTCACTACACATCATGTCATGACAAACTAAGCATACACCCATCAAGAATACACATTATACAAGCTAGACATGGCAAGAACAATAACATAGCATGCACGGATCAACTACAACATTCTCGGCAAAATCGCTAACAAGTAGATAATCTGCCCAGATTCACGAAATGGCAAAAGTAGAGCTCGATTGACTCACGCTAGGGTGCTCCATAATTGCAAAAAAGACATGGATAGACAGAGCACTACAAGATTAACAAAACATCCTTACTGATCACCCTCAAAAGAGGCACGGATCACTAGGAAACAACATGAACATATGGCATATTGAGATAAACAATTCAAGGACTTAGTGGAAATGCTAAGTCCCTGAAATCAGCATTAATTAATGCACCACTTTGCAAGCTTGTACTAGTCACCACACACATCACAAAAATACATGGGTTGCACCTCTGGATAGATGGCAAAACATATAACAAAACTAATGAAGAGCTCAGGGGCATATCATGCACACATTAATCATGGCAAGAATGACAAATATCTAATTGGAGCACCAGATCTGACTATTATCTCAAATAGCATTCTTCTAACAGCATTTCGGGCATCAAGATGAACTCAAATGAAAATGATGCAATGAGATGAAATGATGTGCTCTCTGAGGCGAACATTTTGATATGCTATATGACCAAAATGGTGCTATGGATGCAAAGTTACGGCACGATGAACAAGGGCAAAATAATTAGGGTTTCGGGCAAAAAAATCAACCGAGCAATTTTCCAGATCCAGATTCGGCGGCACGCGGATCGAGGTTGGCCGGATCTCACTGTAGCTCGCCGTAGGAGGAAGTAGGGACGCCGGATCCGCATCGCCGGTGGCCGGAGGAGGCGGCAGACGACGCGACATCGAGGAGGAAGACGCCGGGCGGCGCGGGCCGGCGATGGCCGCGGCGGCTCG
>NC_041380.1:206494665-206495689 GCF_002162155.2 Triticum dicoccoides
GGCGGCGGCGGGAGTGGGTCTATATATAGACATAGGGGGAGTTAGGAGAGTTCAAATGAGGTGCGGTTTTCGGCCACACGATCGTGATCGAACGCTCTAGATGATGGAGAAGGTTTTGGTGGGTTTTGGGCCAAAATGGATGGGTGTTGGGCTGCAACACACACGAGGCCTGTTCGATCCCTCGGTTAACCGTTGGAGCATCAAACGAAGTCCAAATGGTACGAAACTTGACAGGCGGTCTACCGGTAGTAAACCAAGGCCGCTTGGCAAATCTTGGTCCAATCCAGAAATGTTTAATCCCCACAGTAAAGAAAGATAGAAATGACCACCGGAGGAGAACGGAGCGCCAGAATGCAAAACGGACAATGGGGAAAATGCTCGAATGCATGAGATGAACACGTATGCAAATGCAATGCACATGATGACATGATATGAGATGCATGACAATGACAACAACACACGGAGACAAAAACCCGAACCCGAGAAAATAAAATAACTTGACGCCGGAAACGGCAAGAGTTGGAGTACATATTGGGTAAATCATATCCGGGGTGTTACATTAGGTGACCCTGTTCTTGAGCTTGCATGTCAAATTTATATGGTCAAAAGTAGTTTTGATGCATGATATAGGCTCTAGGCACTTGTAGGAGTAGTTACGATCAATTTTGTTGAGTTTGGTTTACTTTTATTTTTGAAGTTACTAAATTTTTAAGAAATTTTTCAGAGGAAGAAACATGTTTAGGAAAATGTACCAAGGTGGCTCTTCAAGGAAACAAGAGCCCAGGCTTGCAATGCGTGATGCTGATGATGAGCCACCAAGAAACGGTCCAGTGCATGTCGGTGTACAAAAATAGGGGTACACTTTTTGTACCCCTATAACTGTGCACGGGCAGTCTGAGCCACGGGCACCACCACACCGAGAAAGGCAAGGGAGGTGAGCCAAGGTAAGGCCGAAGCTCAGGAGAAGTAGAACGACGCCAAGACCAAGACCACAAAGAGCAAAGGGGACGAAGCGGACCCCCCC
>NC_041380.1:206495942-206573130 GCF_002162155.2 Triticum dicoccoides
CCACACCTACGGAGTGAGTCACCCTTGAGTCCACTGCCCCCATGGGGCAAGGATTCGGGAGACATCCCCGTGGTGGCATGCGGATCTTTGTGAAGACATTCAAGATCAGATACACCCTTTAGAAGATGATGATCCTTGGCGGGATCCCAGCCAAGGAGAACCACAAGGCCCCCGGCAAGAGCCTTGCCGGGGATGACAGCAGGCGCCACGGCAAGACCCTTGCCGAGGCCCCGGCAAGGCCCTTGCCAAGAACACCCGTAGGGCCATCATCAGGCCCACGCCAGTCAAACCTCCACCGCCGTTCGCATGCAGCTGCCGACCCAACCAGCTGGGCAGGCACCTGCGTGGCGGCATGCGGATCTTCATGGAGACCCATCACTGCGCCACCTCAGCTACCTGCCTGCCTACATGGCATCGCGGGCGCCGCTGGCCAGGGCGCGTGTCGACACGAGAGGGACCGGCGACGGACGAGACAGGTCTCTCCCCCGTCCCCTATAAAGCAAGGACACCTAAGCAGGACGCATTAAATGCGCCTTGTCATGTAATGCGAGGGATAACCTCACATCATTGTTCCCTTTCCACCTCCTGTGTGCCACTGTGGCCACCCCTTTTCCTATAAAAGGAGGCCCGAGGCGACCAGGAGAGGGATTCGGCTTTTTGGAGCTCCTCATGCCCCATAGCTAGCTCAAGAACATAGATATACAATCCACCAAAGCAGGAGTAGGGTTTTACGCATCCTCGCGGCCCGAACCTAGATAAACGAACCGTGTGCTATCTGTTTGATCCGCTCTTCTCATGACCCCGCGCCCCGCAACCGTAGTAGGGATTCTTGTGATCCCATAGGTGTCGTTCGCACCGACATCTTTGGCGCACCAGGTAGGGGGGCGCAGTTGTGAGAATTGGCTTTAGCAGTTAGTTCGACGCTTCTTCATCATCATGGCGCCCAAGAAGAAGACGACGGTGGCGGTTGGCCCGTCGGAAGCCGGACATCCCGTCCCGACGCGGGCGAGCAGCGGACCGGTCGCAGAAAGGACCCAGGGCGCCGTTCGCGAACACCAACACCGTCCTAGCAGCCGGAGTTTGGGAGGCGGCGATGTTCGTGCACCTGGTAACAGGCCGCACGCCGCCAAATCCAAACACGGAGCCAGACCCTCCGCGGGTGGCGCGGGGCCTTCCAAGATCACTGCCACCCCGCCCGAAGGCGATGCGAGGGCCTCCAAGACTCCCACGCCGGCGCCGACGGCGCACTCCTCTCAAGCAGCGCGCGACGAATGGCATAATCATGCCGAAGACCCCGGGCGTCGCCGCGGGAAGAGCCCCGAGCGCCACTCCCGGGAGGTAGAAGACCTACCCGCTCGCCGAGGCGCTGGTGAAGATGGCATGCAACCGCGGGGTCGTGATAGAGCTCCTTCTGACATGGTCAGAAGTCGAAGCGCGTCGCGATCCGTGCAGGTTTCACTGCCACCAATGCCAGCAGAAGCCCTGGCGCGTGCGCAGTTGCTCCTCGATTTTCCTCCCACTACGGGGAAACTCGACGAATGGAGAGCCACTATCCGAAGCCTTGTTGCGGTGGCCAACAAAGACGAACCGAGTCCGGTGGAGCCCCTGAGTCGACACTCCAACGGAGTCCCACACACCAGTGGCAGGAAAGCCGGCGGCGCCGCGACCACGGTGCACTCGCCTCCTCCCCGCCCGGTACCGCGGACGCCAGCCCGTCGTGACATTACGGGCGACGAAATCTCCATAGCGTCGTTTGACCCGCGGACCCACTGTGACCAGCGCCAAGTCCTTCGGGAACGAGAACATGAAGACGCTCGAACCACTATCGAGCGCCGGCGTGGAGTGCGCCACCAGTCAGACAGGCGAGCAGGGCCTGCTGTGAACCACCCGACACCGGAGAGCCCTGGAGGCCTACCTTACGAGGTAGGCTGTCCGGCTTTTACCCGTGAGCTGGGGCAGTTCCAGTGGCCCACTCACCGCACCTTCAAACCTGACATGGGCGAAAAGTACAGCGGCAAGACCCACCCGTCCGAGTTCCTCAGCATCTACACCATTGTGATGCAAGCTGCCGGAGCTCGCGACAATAAGGTGCTTGCGAATTACTTTCTGTTGGCTCTTAAACCCAACGCCATGTCATGGTTGATGCACTTGCCGGTAGACTCTATTTCCACCTGGTCGGATTTGTGCCATGAGTTTGTGGGCGCCTTTACTGGAGGCCACCAAGCCCATGGCCAAGCGAGCGACCTGCACGTCATTCCCCAGAAGGGAGGCGAGAGTCTCCGCAAGTATATACAAAGGTTCAGCCGGATACAGTACAATATCCCTGATGTTCACCCTGCCGCCATCATCAGCGCGTTCCATCAGAACGTGCGTAACCACAAGATGCGCAAAGAGCTGGCAATGAACAAGGTGAAAGATGTAGCAGAACTCTATGTTCTTGCTGACAGATGTGCCCGGGCTGAAGAGGGAAGGAAGTACCCCGGCGAAGACGCCAGCGTGGAAACCGACTCCTCAGATGAAGATACCGCCGCCCAGGCGAAGAAGGGCCGACGCCGCAACTGGAAGTGCAAAGGTAAAGCTGTCCTTGCCGTCGAGGGATCTGATGACACCGGCTCCACCAAGAAAACCAAGGCAGATGACCCCGGCAAGGAAATTGCCGGATGTGTTGCCTGCCGGGCCTTGGCGGTTGCCGAGAAGCCAGGAAACTCCGACAAGCGATACTGCAAGATCCATCGCACCAAAGGCCACGCTCTCCAAGACTGCCGACAGGTTTAGCTCCTCATGAGATGCAGAGGGCTGAATATGAGAGGCGGGACAAGGAGAAGGGCCAAGACGGTGCTAAGGGGTCCAGCAAGAAGCGTGACGGCCAGGCGGGCCGTCATGGCGAGGATAAACAACAGGAGAGGCCTGCTCGGGGCCGTGACAAAAAGCCAGAAGACAACGATCACGAAGAGGACGACGGATCCGGCGACCAAGAGTTTCAGAAAGCTACAGAGGCCATGTGCATCGACGGCGGCGCCTCGCTGCATACTTCTCACCGCCAGCTTAAACAGTGGGCACGAGAGATTACAGCGGCAGAGCCGTCGTTTGATGCCCAAAGGCCGCTGAAGTGGTCCAACACACCTATCATTTTTGACACTGAGGATCACCCTGATCGCACTACTGCGGTCGGGTGCTTGCCATTGTTGGTTTCACCAACAATACGCAACCTCAAGGTGACAAAGATGCTAGTCAATGGCGGGGCCGGTCTGAACTTGATCTCGCCTGCCGTGATCGAGAAACTGCAGATTCCTGATGGAGACCTCGAAGAGACGGGCACGTTTCAGGGGGTCAACCCGGGAAGAAGCCAACCTAAGGGAAAGGTCACGCTGCCCGTGACTTTTGGAAGCGATCTAAACTACAGGACGGAGAGGATCGTGTTTGATGTTGCCAAGATCCCCTTGCCCTAAAATGGGATCCTTGGCCGCCCAACGCTGGCCAAGTTCATGGCGGCGTCACACTACGCCTATAACACCCTGAAGATGCCAGGACCCGGCAAGTACTTTCCCGCCGAGCTCCCTGGAGCCGCCGGCAAGGATGTTGCCGGGGACACTGAGCTTGCCACGGGACGGCTAGCTCCGGCGGAGCGTCAAGCTCATGCCGTCGAGACAGCCGCTCCTATAGCGGAGGAAATACCTTTAGTCCTCGCCGTCGAGCCCCAGGCTCCAGCGTGGGCACAGCATACTGTCTGATTCCTCCAAACAGGGGAACTTCCTGAAGAGCAGGAAGAAGCAGAAAAAGTAGCCCGTCGCTCTACCATGTACCAGTTCGTCGATGACGTCCTATACAGAAAGAGGCCGAACGGTGTGAAATTGAAGTGTATCCCTCGGGAGGAAGGACTGGAGCTGTTGGCGGAGATACACGGAGGCATATGTGGATCCCACATCGGGTCAAGGGCCCTTGCCGGCAAGGCATTTCGGCAAGGCTTCTTCTTGCCCACCGCCCTCCAGGATGCGACGACACTAGTCACCAGGTGTGAAGCGTGTCAGTTCCATTCAAAGAAGCTTCATCAGCCAGCTCAAGCCCTTCAAACCATTCCTCTCTCCTGGCCCTTCTCGGTCTAGGGGCTCGACATACTGGGCCCTTTCCCCTGCGCTGTCGGGGGCTTTGAGTACTTGTACATTGCAATCGACAAGTTCACAAAGTGGCCGGAGGTGGAGGCAGTGAGGAAGGTCACAGCTCAGTCAGCCATCAAGTTCTTCAAGGGACCAGTGTGCCGTTTTGGTGTACCCAACAGGTGTTGGGGAACGTAGCAATAATTCAAAATTTTCCTATGTGTCACCAAGATCAATCTATGGAGTCATCTAGCAATGAGGGAGGAGTGGATCTACATACCCTTGTAGATCACGCGCGGAAGCGTTCAAGAGAACGGGGTTGATGGAGTCGTACTCGTCGTGATTCAAATCACCGATGATCCTAGCGCCGAACGGACGGCACCTCCGCGTTCAACACACGTATGGAGCAGCGACGTCTCTTCCTTCTTGATCCAGCAAGGGGGGAAGGAGAGGTTGATGGAGATCCAGCAGCACGACGGCGTGGTGGTGGAAGTAGCGGGATTCCAACAGGGCTTCGCCAAGCGCTGCGGGAGGAGAAAGATGTGTCGTGGGAGGGAGAGGGAGGCGCCAGGGCTTAGGTTAGGTTGCCCTCCCTTCCCCCCACTATATATAGGGCCAAGGGAGAGGGGGAGGGCGCAGCCTTGCCCCTTCCTCCAAGGAAGGGCGCGGCCAAGGGGGGGAGGAGTCCATCCTCCCCAAGGCACCTCGGAGGTGCCTCCCCCTTTTAGGACTCTCCCCTCCTCCTGTCCCTTTGGCGCATGGGCCTCTTGGGGCTGGTGCCCTTGGCCCATGTAGGCCAAGGCGCACCCCCTACAGCCCATGTGCCCCCCCGGGGCAGGTGGCCCCACCCGGTGGACCCCCGAGACCCTTCCGATGGTCCCGGTACAATACCGGTGACCCCGAAACTTGTCCCGACGGCCGAAATAGCACTTCCTATATATAATTCTTTACCTCCGGACCATTCCGGAACTCCTCGTGACGTCCGGGATCTCATCCGAGACTCCGAACAACTTTCGGGTTACCGCATACTAATATCTCTATAACCCTAGCGTCACCGAACCTTAAGTGTGTAGACCCTACGGGTTCGGGAGACATGTAGACATGACCGAGATAACTCTCCGGTCAATAACCAACAGCGGGATCTGGATACCCATGTTGGCTCCCACATGTTCCACGTTGATCTCAACGGATGAACCATGATGTCAATGACTTAATCAATCCCGTATACAATTCCCTTTGTCTAGCGGTACGATACTTGCCCGAGATTCGATCGTCGGTATCCCGATACCTTGTTCAATCTCGTTACCGGCAAGTCTCTTTACTCGTTTCGTAACACATCATCCCGTGATCAACTCCTTGATCACATTGTGCACATTATGATGATGTCCTACCGAGTGGGCCCAGAGATACCTCTCCGTTTACACGGAGTGACAAATCCCAGTCTCGATTTGTGCCAACCCAACAGACACTTTCGGAGATACATGTAGTGTACCTTTATAGCCACCCAATTACGTTGTGACGTTTGGCACACCCAAAGCACTCCTACGGTATCTGGGAGTTGCACAATCTCATGGTCTAAGGAAATGATACTTGACATTAGAAAAGCTTTAGCATACGAACTACATGATCTTGTGCTAGGCTTAGGATTGGGTCTTGTCCATCACATCATTCTCCTAATGATGTGATCCCGTTATCAATGACATCCAATGTCCAGGGCCAGGAAACCGTAACCATCTATTGATCAACGAGCTAGTCAACTAGAGGCTTACTAGGGACATGGTGTTGTCTATGTATCCACACATGTATCTGAGTTTCCTATCAATACAATTCTAGCATGGATAATGAATGATTATCATGAACAAGGAAATATAATAATAACTAATTTATTATTGCCTCTAGGGCATATTTCCAACAGTCTCCCACTTGCACTAGAGTCAATAATCCAGTTCACATCGATATGTGATTAACACTCAAGGTCACATCCCCATGTGACTAACACCCAGAGAGTTCTGGGTTTGATCATGTTATGCTTGTGAGAGAGGTTATAGTCAACGGGTCCGAACCTTTCAGATCCTTGTGTGCTTTACAAATCTCTATGTCATCTCCTAGATGCAGCTACCACGTTCTATTTGGAGCTATTCCAAATAACTGTTCTACTATACGAATCCAGTTTACCACTCAGAATAATCTGGATTAGTGTTAAAGTTTGCATCGGCGTAACCCTTTACGACGAACTCTTTTATCACCTCCATAATCGAGAAAATTCCTTAGTCCACTAGTTACTAAGGATAACTTTGACCGATGTCCTGTGATCCATTCTTGGATCACTCTTGTACCCCTTGACTGACTCATGGCAAGGCACACTTCAGGTGCGGTACATAGCATAGCATACTATAGAGCCTACGTCTTAAGCATAGGGGACGACCTTCGTCCTTTCTCTCTATTCTGCCGTGGTCGAGCTTTAAGTCTTAACTTCATACCTTACAACTCAGGCAAGAACTCCTTCTTTGACTGATCCATCTTGAACACCTTCAAGATCATGTCAAGGTATGTGCTCATTTGAAAGTACCATTAAGCGTTTTGATCTATCCTTATAGATCTTGATGCTCAATGTTGAAGTAGCTTAATCCAGGCTTTCCATTGAAAAACACTTTCCAAATAACCCTATATGCTTTCCAGAAATTCTACGTCATTTCTGATCAACAATATGTCAACAACATATATTCATCAGAAATTCTATAGTGCTCCCACTCACTTCTTTGGAAATACAAGTTTCTCATAAACTTTGTATACACCCAAAATCTTTGATCATCTCATCAAGCATACATTCCAACTCCGAGATGCTTACTCCAGTCCTCAGAAGGATTGCTGGAGCTTTGCATACTTATTAGCATCTTTCAGGATTGACAAAACCTTCCGGTTGTATCACATACAACCTTTCCTCAAGAATCGTCGAGGAAACAATGTTTTGACATCCTATCTGCAAGATTTCATAAATAATGCAGTAATCGCTAATATAATTCCAACAGACTCTTAGCATCGCTACGAGTGAGAAAGTCTCATCGTAGTCAACTCCTTGAACTTGTCGGAAAACATCTTAACGACAAGTCGAGCTTTCTTAATGGTGACATTTACCATCATTGTCCGTCTTCCTTTTAAAATCCATCTGTACTCAAACAGCCTCACGACCATCGAGCTGTTCTGTCAAAGTCTACACTTTGTTTCCATACATGGATCCTCTCTCAGATTTTATGGCCTCGAGCCATTTATCGGAATCCGGGCCCAACATCGATTCTCCATAGCTCGTAGGTTCATTGTTGTCTAGCAACATGACTTCCAAGACAGGATTATGTACTACTCTGAAGTAGTACGCATCCTTGTCATCCCACGAGGTTTGGTAGTGACTTGATCTGAAGTTTCATGATCACTATCATAAGCTTCCACTTCAATTGGTGTAGGTGCCACAGGAACAACTCCTGTGCCCTGCCACACACTAGTTGAAGAGACGGTTCAATAACCTCATCAAGTCTCCACCATCCTCCCACTCAATTCTTTCGAGAGAAACTTTTCCTCGAGAAAGGACCCGATTCTAGAAACAATCCCTTATTGTTTTCGGATCTGAGACAGGAGGTATACCCAACTGTTTTGGGTGTCCTATGAAGATGCATTTATCCGCTTTGGGTTCGAGCTTATCAGCCTGAAACTTTTCACATAAGCGTCGTAGCCCCAAACTTCTAAGAAATGATAGCTTAGGTTTCTCTAAACCATAGTTCATACGGTGTCATCTCATCGGAATTACGTGGTGCCCCTTTTAAAGTGAATGTGGTTGTCTCTAATGCTTAACCCATAAACTATTGTGGTAATTCGATAAGAGACATCATGGTATGCATCATATCCAATAGGGTGCAGTTATGATGTTCGGGCACACCATCACACTATGGTGTTCCAGGCTGTATTAGTTGTGAAACAATTTCCACAATGTCTTAATTCTGTGCCAAACTCGTAATTCAGATATTCATCTCTATGATCATATCATAGATATTTTATCCTCTTGTCACGACGATCTTTCAACTTCACCCTGAAATTACTTGAACCTTTCAATAATTCAGACTCGTGATTCATCAAGTAAATATACTCAACATCTACTCAAATCATCTGTGAAGTAAGAACATAACGATATCCACTACACGCCTCAGCACTCATTGGACTGCACACATCAAAATGTATTACTTCCAACAAGTTGCTTTCTAGTTCCATTTTACTGAAAATGAGGCTTTCAGTCATCTTGCCCATGTGGTATGATTTGCATGTCCCAAGTGATTCAAAATCAAGTGAGTCAAAACGGTCCATTTGCATGGAGTTACTTCATGCATATACACCAATAGACATGGTTCGCATGTCTCAAACTTTTCAAAAACGAGTGAGCCCAAAGATCCATCAACATAGAGCTTCTTCATGCGTTTTATACCGATATGACTTATGTGGCAGTGCCACAAGTAGGTGGTACTATCATTACTATCTTTTGGCATGAACATGTGTATCACTACGATCAAGATTCAATAAACCATTCATTTTAGGTGTAAGACCATTGAAGGTATTATTCAAATAAACAGAGTAACCATTATTCTCCTTAAATGAATAACCGTATTGTGATAGACATAATCCAATCATGTCTATGCTCAACGCAAACACCAAATAACAATTATTTAGGTTTTAATACCAATCTCGATGGTAGAGGGAGCGTGCGATGCTTGATCATATCAACCTTGGAAACACTTCCAACACATATCGTCAGCTCACCTTTAGCTAGTCTCCGTTTATTCCGTAGCTTTTATTTCGAGTTACTAACACTTAGCAACCGAACCGGTATCTAATACCCTGGTGCTACTAGGAGTACTAGTAAAGTACACATCAACACAATGTATATCCAATATACTTCTATCGACCTTGCCAGCCTTCTAATCTACCAAGTATCTAGGGTAATTCTGCTCCAGTGGCTGTTCCCCTTATTACAGAAGCACTTAGTCTCGGGTTTGGGTTCAACCTTGGGTTTCTTCACTAGAGCAGCAGCTGAATTGCCGTTTCATGAAGTATCCCTTCGTGCCCTTGCCCTTCCTAAAACTAGTGGTTTCACCAACCATCAACAATTGATGCTCCTTCTTGATTTCTACTTTTGTGGTGTCAAACATCGCGAATATATCAAAGATCATCATATATGTCCCTGATATATTATAGTTCATCACGAAGCTCTAGCAGCTTGGTGGTAATGACTTCGGAGAAACATCACTATCTCATCTGGAAGATCAACTCCCACTCGATTCAAGCGATTGTTGTACTCAGACAATCTGAGCACAAGTTCAACAATTGAGCTTTTCTCCTTAGTTTGTAGGCTAAGAAAATCATCGGAGGTCTTATACCTCTTGACGTGGGCACGAGCCTGAAATCCCAATTTCAGCCCTCGAAACATCTCATATGTTTCGCGACGTTTCAAAACGTCTTCGGTGCCTCAATTCTAAACCGTTTAACTGAACTATCACGTAGTTATCAAAATGTGTATGTCAGATGTTCGCAACATCCACAGACAAAGTTCGAGGTTCAGCACACTGAGCGGTGCATTAAGGACATAAGCCTTCTATGAAGCAATGAGGACAATCCTCAGTTTACGGACCTAGTCCGCATAATTGCTACTATCAACTTTCAATTAATTTTTCTCTAGGAACATATCTAAACAGTAGAACTGAAGCGCGAGCCATGACATAATTTACAAAGACCTTTTGACTATGTTCAGGATAATTAAGTTCACCTTATGAACTCCCACTCAGATAGACATCCCTCTAGTCATCTAAGTGATTACATGATCCGAGTCAACTAGGCCGTGTCCGATCATCACGTGAGACGGACTAGTCAACATCGGTGAACATCTTCATGTTGATCGTATCTACCATACGACTCATGCTCGACCTTTTGGTCTCTTGTGTTCCGAGGCCATGTCTGTACATGCTAGGCTCGTCAAGTCAACCTAAGTGTTTCGCGTGTGTTCCGAGGCCATGTCTGTACATGCTAGGCTCGTCAACACCCGTTGAATTGAACGTAAGAATCTATCACACCCGATCATCACATGGTGCTTCGAAACAACGAACTGTCGCAACGGTGCACAGTTAGGGGGAACACTTTCTTGAAATTATTATGAGGGATCATCTTATTTACTACCGTCGTTCTAAGTAAACAAGATGCAAAAACATGATAAACATCACATGCAATCAAATAGTGACATGATATGGCCAATATCATATTGCTCCTTTTGATCTCCATCTTCGGGGCTCCATGATCATTATCATCACCGGCATGACACCATGATCTCCATCATCATGATCTCCATCATCGTGTCTTCATGAAGTTGTCTCGCCAACTATTACTTCTACTACTACAGCTAACGGTTAGCAATAAAGTAAAGTAATTACATGACATTTATGTTGACATGCAGGTCATAAATAAATTAAGACAACTCCTATGGCTCCTGCCGGTTGTCATACTCATCGACATGCAAGTCGTGATTCCTATTACAAGAACATGATCAATCTCATACATCACATATATCATTCATCACATCCTTTTGGCCATATCACATCACATAGCTTACCCTGCAAAAACAAGTTAGACGTCCTCTTATTGTTGTTTGCATGTTTTACGTGGCTGCTATGGGTTTCTAGCAAGAACGTTTTCTTACCTACGCAAAAACCACAACGTGATATGCCAATTGCTATTTACCCTTCATAAGGACCCTTTTCATCGAATCCGATCCGACTAAAGTGGGAGAGACAGACACCCGCCAGCCACCTTATGCAACTAGTGCATGTCAGTCGGCGGAACCGGTCTCACGTAAGCGTACGTGTAAGGTTGGTCCAGGCCGCTTCATCCCACAATGCCGTTGAATCAAGATTGGACTAGTAATGGTAAGCATATTGAACAAAATCAACGCCCACAACTACCTTGTGTTCTACTCGTGCATAGAAACTAGCCATAAACCTGGCTCTGATACCACTGTTGGGGAACGTAGCAATAATTCAAAATTTTCCTACGTGTCACCAAGATCAATCTATGGAGTCATCTAGCAACGAGGGAGGAGTGGATCTACATACCCTTGTAGATCGCGTGCGGAAGCGTTCAAGAGAACGGGGTTGATGGAGTCGTACTCGTCGTGATTCAAATCACCGATGATCCTAGCGCCGAACGGACGGCACCTCCGCGTTCAACACACGTATGGAGCAGCGACGTCTCTTCCTTCTTGATCCAGCAAGGGGGGAAGGAGAGGTTGATGGAGATCCAGCAGCACGACAGCGTGGTGGTGGAAGTAGCAGGATTCCAACAGGGCTTCGCCAAGCGCTGCGGGAGGAGGAAGATGTGTCGTGGGAAGGAGAGGGAGGCGCCAGGGCTTAGGTTAGGTTGCCCTCCCTTCCCCCCACTATATATAGGGCCAAGGGAGAGGGGGAGGGCGCAGCCTTGCCCCTTCCTCCAAGGAAGGGTGCGGCCAAGGGGGGGAGGAGTCCATCCTCCCCAAGGCACCTCGGAGGTGCCTTCCCCTTTTAGGACTCTCCCCTCCTCTTGTCCCTTTGGTGCATGGGCCTCTTGGGGCTGGTTCCCTTGGCCCATGTAGGCCAAGGCGCACCCCCTACAGCCCATGTGGCCCCCCGGGGCAGGTGGCCCCACCCGGTGGACCGCCGGGACCCTTCCGGTGGTCCCGGTACAATACCGGTGACCCCGAAACTTGTCCCGACGGCCGAAATAGCACTTCCTATATATAATTCTTTACCTCCGGACCATTCCGGAACTCCTCGTGACGTCCGGGATCTCATTCGAGACTCCGAACAACTTTCGGGTTACCGCATACTAATATCTCTATAACCCTAGCGTCACCGAACCTTAAGTGTGTAGACCCTACGGGTTCGGGAGACATGTAGACATGACCGAGATGACTCTCCGGTCAATAAACAACAGCGGGATCTGGATACCCATGTTGGCTCCCACATGTTCCACGATGATCTCATCGGATGAACCATGATGTCAAGGACTTAATCAATCCAGTATACAATTCCCTTTGTCTAGCGGTACGATACTTGCCCGAGATTCGATCGTCGGTATCCCGATACCTTGTTCAATATCGTTACCGGCAAGTTTCTTTACTCGTTTCGTAACACATCATCCCGTGATCAACTCCTTGATCACATTGTGCACATTATGATGATGTCCTACCGGGTGGGCCCAGAGATACCTCTCCGTTTACACGAAGTGACAAATCCCAGTCTCGATTTGTGCCAACCCAACAGACACTTTCGGAGATACCTGTAGTGTACCTTTATAGCCACCCAGTTACGTTGTGACGTTTGGCACACCCAAAGCACTCCTACGGTATCCGGGAGTTGCACAATCTCATGGTCTAAGGAAATGATACTTGACATTAGAAAAGCTTTAGCATACGAACTACATGATCTTGTGCTAGGCTTAGGATTGGGTCTTGTCCATCACATCATTCTCCTAATGATGTGATCCCGTTATCAATGACATCCAATATCCATGGCCAGGAAACCGTAACCATCTATTGATCAACGAGCTAGTCAACTAGAGGCTTACTAGGGACATGGTGTTGTCTATGTATCCACACATGTATCTGAGTTTCCTATCAATACAATTCTAGCATGGATAATGAATGATTATCATGAACAAGGAAATATAATAATAACTAATTTATTATTGCCTCTAGGGCATATTTCCAACAACAGGGTCATCACCGACAACGGCACACAGTTCACAAGCTGCACCTTCATGCAATATATCCAAGACCTCGACAGCAAAGTCTGTTTCGCTTCCGTTGCTCACCCACGAAGCAATGGTCAAGCTGAGAGGGCAAACGCTGAAGTACTGCGAGGCTTAAGGACCAAGACCTTTGACAGGCTGCACAAGAGTGGAAGGCGCTGGATTGATGAGTTGCCGATGGTTCTTTGGTCGATCAGGACAACGCCAAATCGAGCCACCGGCCAGACACCCTTTGCCCTAGTATACGGGGCAGAAGCAGTTCTCCCCATTGAACTCATATACGGGTCACCTCGAGTGCTCGCTTATGATGAGCTTGAGCAAGAGTAACTGCGGCAAGATGACGCAATGCTCCTTGAGGAGGATCGTGTTCGGGCGGCTGTGAGAGCAGCACGCTACCAGCAAGCCTTGCGCTGCTACCATAGCCACAAGGTTCATGCCCGAAGTCTTGAGGAAGGCGACCTTGTCCTTCGGCGCCTTCAATCGGCCAAGAATTCCAACAAGTTGACGCCAAAGTGGGAAGACCCTTATCGGGTAATACGAGTCACCAGGCCCGGCGCAGTCCGCCTGGAGACCGAAGATGCCGTTCCGGTGAGTAACTCCTGGAACATTGAGCATCTTCGCAAGTTTTACCCGTGAGGCGCGGCTTGCCGGGCCCCCTGGCAAGCCACCTTTTGTACAAGCATTGCCGATGATGCATGTAACCCTTTGTACAAAGCCAGGCACAGACCCTGAGCACAAGTAAATGAAGCGCTGGCGCCCTAAGTTATAGCATGCATGCTAGGTCGAGTCTCGTCCTTGGTTAGGGTTGATAGTGCTTAGCAGCGACTAACCCCTAGCTTAGAGGTCGAGTGTGCGTCTCTTTGCCGTTCTTTCATCTTCTTTGGTTCGCAGGACTCACAGATATCCTTGCCGGATCACTTGAGGACGAAAAAGAGAAGAGGGACAGACCAGCATCTACACCCTGGCAAGCTAGTATTGCCGGGGGCTGCAAGAGCAAAGATTCACCCACGGCAAACCAGAGTTGCCGGGGGCTACAGCTTCAGATAAGTTCTTCATCCCTTATCATGCATTCCCTTATGGACTGAGGTATGTGAAACCTCGTTTTTTCCTAAAGCTACCGCGCTCCCCTAACTCTAGGCCCTAGGGCTCGTTCCTGGGGCCAGGTTTGGTCGTAGTCGCGGCAGCGAGAGGATGAAACGAGGAGCCTGAACCCACCTCATCCCTGCCTCCGCCAAAGGTGTGAGAAAGGTCGAGCGAAGTGGGGAGACGACAAGGCCTGTCGCCGGGCAAGGAAAGGTTTATCTTAAAGATATCAAGGATTTACTCCTTGTCGTGGGTTCTACCCACAAACAAATGACCCGGCAAGCATCCCTTTTTCATTAAAAACATTCCACTCACGTACAGTCCATAGAGAATGAAAAACATGAATGATGGGATTACAAGTTTTAAATTCAGCTAAGGCCCGAAGGCTTACAAACTAAAAAGAGATAAGGTGCCCGTAATCCCTTTCTTGTCCCTCTCCTCAGGAGGCAGGTCAAGGAGGCGAAAAGGGCAAAAGGGGAGCCTAGGCAAGCTACGGGTGGCAGAAGACACCAAGAGAACATCTCGGTGGCCGTCCGAAGGCTGGATGGTGATGGCAGCGCCGGAAGCAGAGCTCGAAGACGAGGCGGCATGACGTCAGCATGCGTCGAAGGCGTCGGTGCCTGCGTACTCTGATTTGATGGCCTTGCCGCCTGCCCTCTTCCTCTTCCGCAGCCTCCCAACGCCAGCCGCCCAAGGAGACGACCCCGAGAAGTTTAGGGAGCCGGCGACACGGATGATGGGGTCACCGGTGCCACACGGAGCGGCGCCCGACACCTAATCGGACCCGTCATCCTGCCGCCTACTACCCTCATCGTCGCTGCCGCTGTCCTCCTCATCACTCTTGCCCGAGGAGGAGTCTTCGCTATCAGAAGAGCTCTCCATGCAGCACCTTGCACGGGTCCCAAAGCACCCGAAGACCTTGACGGAGAGAAGGCCACCCTCCATCAGCTTGAAATGGAGAGTGAGCCCCTCCGTCAAGCGGTGGATATGAGCAAACGTCTTCCATCCTCGACGAAGATGCATCATGTGAGGGGCTGGGAAGTCGACGCGAACCCGTGTGCCGCTGATCCCACAGCCCCTCATGTGCAGCCGCACCGACTCCGGCGGATCCAACTCCATCTCCCGCGCGAATGGAGTCGGGAGACGAAGGCGACGGCAAGGCGGCCGGCGCAGCCTGACGAAGAACTCGCAAGGGTCATCCCCAACGTGGCCCTCCATGGGGGGAGGAACTGCTGGCGGAGGCGAGGCCGACGCGCCGCCCCGTCCTCCTCTTCCCCGAGCACCTCGGCCTCGCCCACGGCCTCACCCCCTCCCCCTTCCCCTCGCAGCCGGCTCTGCCACCGCGGGTGCAGGAGAAGGAGGGACGCGTTGTCGAGCGGTGACCCTCGCCGCCACCGTTGAAGGACCAAGATTCCCTCTCTCCATGGCAGATGGAAGGGGGGAGCAGAAGCTGAAGGAAGGAGGAGATGAAAGAATGCGGGACGCCATCCCCCTCCCGCTCTTTATAAAGGAACGGGGTGGGAGCTCGGCCGCCCCGCTCAGCCAATCAAGACGCGGAAGGCGCAGGGAACTGGGACCGACCCGCCGCCCCAGCCCACGGCGGCCGGGTTTCCCGCCTCCACCATTCACCGCCCCAAGCGCATGTCAGCCACATGGCAGGCGTGCAGGACCGAGGCGACGGGTGAGGCGACCTCTCCCCACCCCGTGATCGTGGGGAGTGGACGCCTTGAAGACCACGCCTCGGCCCCGTTCAGTAAATGGGCCGCGCCTCCACGCCTCCCTCCGTTTATGGGGAAGGCGCGAACCACCCCCTTTACTACGACGTGACACATGCATGCAGAGCTCATCCCCACGCATGCCGCCACGTCACACACGCCTCCCCACGCCGCGCCACGCGCGGGAAGCATGGGAAGCACAGCGCGCGAAGAGACTTACCGCGGTAAAAACCGCCCCGCCTGCCCGCGCATCATTTTTGGGCCTAGCCCAATGACGCGATTGTGCTTACGTGTGGCCCAGGCCCGGGGGCTCCTGTCGGTGTACAAAAAGAGGGGTACACTTTTTGTACCCCTATAACTGTGCACGGGCAGTCCGAGCCACGGGCACCACCACACTGAGCAAGGCAAGGGAGGTGAGCCAAGGTAAGGCCGAAGCTCAGGAGAAGCAAAACGACGCCAAGACCAAGACCACAAAGAGCAAAGGGGACGAAGCGGACCCCCCCGACAATATCCTTGCCGGGAGGCGGTTTTAGCAAACCCGGCAAGACCCTTGCCGTGGCAGCTCGCCCCACACCTACGGAGTGAGTCACCCTTGAGTCCACTGCCCCCATGGGGCAAGGATTCGGGAGACATCCCCGTGGTGGCATGCAGATCTTTGTGAAGACATTCAAGATCAGATACACCCTTTAGAAGATGATGATCCTTGGCGGGATCCCAGCCAAGGAGAACCACAAGGCCCCCGGCAAGAGCCTTGCCGGGGATGACAGCAGGCGCCACGGCAAGACCCTTGCCGAGGCCCCGGCAAGGCCCTTGCCAAGAACACCCGTAGGGCCACCATCAGGCCCACGCCAGTCAAACCTCCACCGTCGTTCGCATGCAGCTGCCGACCCAACTAGTTGGGCAGGCACCTGCGTGGCGGCATGCGGATCTTCATGGAGACCCACCACTGCGCCACCTCAGCTGCCTGCCTGCCTACATGGCACCGCGGGCACCGCTGGCCAGGACGCGTGTCGACACGAGAGGGAGCGGCGACGGATGAGACAGGTCTCTCCCCCGTCCCCTATAAAGCAAGGACACCTAAGCAGGACGCATTAAATGCTCCTTGTCATGTAATGCGAGGGATAACCTCGCATCACTGTTCCCTTTCCACCTCTTGTGTGCCACTGTGGCCACCCCTTTTCCTATAAAAGGAGGCCTGAGGCGACCAGGAGAGGGATTCAGCTTTTTGGAGCTCCTCACGCCCCATAGCTAGCTCAAGAACACAGATATACAATCCACCAAAGCAGGAGTAGGGTTTTACGCATCCTCGCGGCCCGAACCTGGATAAACGAACCGTGTGCTATCTGTTTGATCCGCTCTTCTCACAACCCCGCGCCCCGCAACTGTAGTAGGGATTCTTGTGATCCCATAGGTGTCCTTCGCACCGACAGTGCGTCCTTGTGAATGGCCTTGGGAAAATTTTATGGATCGAGCGGGAATTAAGGAATAACTTAATGCATATTTGCGTAAAGCTGATCTTGTGAGCTTCGAGGAAGAAAAGTGCAGCCAGTATCACTATCTCACTAGTTCCTTTGTGAGGAGGTTTGAATTTTCATCTTCACGTAATTCTCCAACTGTCCTGTTTGATCTTTATGAAAATTCTTACACTATGGACTTAGAGGATTTTAGCACTGCTTGCAAACTTCCACAATGGGGTAGTGTCAGGGAACCTCGCAAATCTGAATTTAGAGATTTTCTTGCTAGTATAACTGTGGGAGAATCTAGAGATATAACACAAGCTACCATAGGGAGCATTCACTTTCCTACTATACATTATTTTGCTCTCTTCATAGGTAGATGCATTAATGGTAAAGATGAGGCATGTCACATGTGTGTTCCTGACCTCAGTATTCTTAGGAGTGCTGTGTTAGGAGATAAATCTTATAATTTGGGAGCCATTGTTGCACGTAGGTTGCATCTTAATAGATTTAATGGAGATTTCTTTGGTGGAATTTATGCAACCCGCATAGCTAATTTTCTTGGTATAGCCATACGTGAAGATGATATTGAATTACCTCCTGCTTACCTAGACTTTAATGCTATGGTTCACCACCAGTTTGTCGAGAGGAATGAATCACCTCTCCAGTATCGCTTAATCTTTGACAGACGCCGTGCTGTCCATATTACTCTCCCTGCTCCTACCTTCTTTGATTATCAGGCAAAAGGAAGATATGTTATTACCAGAGAGGAGGCAGATGAGTACGAGAGGAGGGCGGAGGCCGCTCGTCGCCATGCTGCAGCTTAGGAGGCGATAGCCGCTGCATCTTAGTACGACCCCAACTATTACTATGGATATCCGCCAGGCCAACCGTGGCCATAGACCAACTTAGGCCAAAAGCCTAAGCTTGGGGGAGTTCGTATTTCCCACCAACATTACATTCATGTTCACACACTCATTGCTAGATGTCGGTGCTCATACTTTTTCATTGTATCATCCATGCTAGTTTATTTCCTTTTTATGCTTTCTTCTTGTGTGTTTAATAAACCTTAAGAAAAACCAAAAAAATTAGTTGTACCCTTTAATTAGTTTACTTTCCATGCTTGTAGTAGTAATTAAAAAGAAAACCCAAAAAGGTTTCTTGTTCTTCTTTTGCTTGTTGGGAGCTTTCCCGTGTAAATAGTTTTATTTCTTTTCTTTTCTTTGGGGGTTGATCGGAGAAGACCATGATTAAATTGTTGAAGTAGCTCTTATGTGCATTATTGTTGATCTGACAAAAGAGCCCATATTGCCTTGTGTTCTCCTGTTTATTGAATGCTTGCAGATTCCAGCTTAGTCCAATGCACGTGCACTCTTATTATTATCCACATCATTCGGTTGTGCAAGTGAAAGGCAATTATGATGATATATGATGGACTGACTGAGATGAGAAAAGCCGGTATGAACTCGACCTCTCTTGTTTTTGTAAATATGATTAGTTCATCGTTCTTGATTCAGCCTATTATGAATAAACATGTTTGTGATGACAACTAGAGATCATAGTTTCTTGTGCCATGCTTGATTATCTAGGAGCTTATAATGGTTTACCTTGCGTGCCAACATGCTATTAAAATGGTTGTGATGTGGTATGATAGGGTGGTATCCAACTCTGAATGATTTAAGTGACTTGACTTGGCGCATGTTCACGATGTAGTTGAAACAAAATCAACATAGCCTTCACGATATTTTTGTTCATGGTGGATTATATCCTACTCATGCTTGCATTCGGTGTTGATTAATTTTAATGTATGTTCATGACTGTTGTCGCTCTCTAGCTAGTCGCTTCCCAGTCTTTTGCTAGCCTTCACCTGTACTAAGCGGGAATACTGCTTGTGCATCCAACTCCATAAACCTCAAAGTTATTCCATATGAGTCCATCATATACACCTACCTATATACGGTATGATAGAGGCTAAGGTGTCCCGATGTTTCGATGAGATGGTGGCTATCGTTTTCTGTGGGAGTCGACCTTGACGATCCGACTACGAACGTGCGAGACGTCGCACCTTAGCAATCGCTAAACCAACTTCCGAGGGTTATTGACCACGCCGGAGCATGATCAACCTGACCACGAGGGTCTGTTTCCTGCGAGCAAACGAAGAACAAGCAAGAAACTGAGATTGCAATTGGGATATTGCGAATATAAGATGAAAGCTTTATTGATCAAGGTGGGGTTCTGTGACGTCTTGGTCTGGTCATTGGACACAAACGAAGTACGCGAAGTTGCAGCTATGGCGAACTTTTAATCTAAACAAAACCCAAAGTCTAAACGACGCCCTAAAGGCTGTATATATGGAGGAAGAGGGGGGAATTTCGTGGCCCTTGAGGGTGGGGTCCTAAACCAACCCTAACTCTTGTTTCCCCACACATACGGACTCTAAAAATAGCCTATACTTAAGTATTTCGAAATTACATGGGCCTGGCCCATTAATAAGGTGACGCAACACCTAGAATAGCCTATGGACGAATATTATGAAGTGGCATCTTGTATATTTCGTCCAAGGCTTCATGCACTCCTTATGGCGGCTTCAAAGTCCTGAAATCATCACTTGTAACTCCGTTCTTGATCCCCTTGCGCATGCCATCAACTCCATGCGTGTTCTTGCTCCAATGTTCATCCTTCTCCAAGCTAGGCCCTTCATTTGTAAGCAAAACAAATGTATCCAATTTAGGCAGCATCATAATCTCATGAACATTAGAATCATTACCAAGAAACGAAAGTACCTGGTAATTTAATTGGCGTGCGCGAGCTCTAGTAATTGGTCCAGTATATGTAGCAGTAGGGGCTGTGGGTGTAACAATGGTATTGATTTCCTCATCATCCTCCCCTTCTTGAAATGAAGTCGTCCTCGACGGAAGCGCATCTTCCTCACCCAAATAAGGCTTCAAATCTGCAATGTTAAAAGTGGGACTAACCCCAAAATCTACAGGTAGCTCAAGTTTATATGCATTATCATTTATTTTCTCTAACACCTTAAAAGGACCATCAGCACGTGGCATTAGCTTTGATTTGCGCAGATTAGGAAATCTATCTTTACGCAAATGTAACCAAACAAGATCTCCAGGCGCAAACACAACATGTTTTCTACCCTTATCTCCAGCAAGTTTATATTTAGCATTCATACGCTCAATGTTTTCCTTAGTTAACTCATGCATTTTTAAAATCAATTCAGAACGTTCTTTAGCATCAAAATTAACCTTCTCTGAAGATAGAAGAGGCAACAAATCAATAGGTGCACGAGGTAGGAAACCATACACAATTTCAAAAGGGCACATCTTAGTAGTAGAATGCAATGAACGATTATAAGCAAATTCAATATGAGGCAAGCATTCTTCCCACATTTTCTTGTTATTCTTCAAAACAGCCCTAAGCATAGTAGACAATGTTCTATTGACTACTTCAGTTTGTCCATCAGTTTGGGGGTGACAAGTAGTACTAAAAAGCAGCTTAGTCCCCAACTTAGCCCATAAACATCTCCAAAAGTGGCTAAGAAATTTAGTATCACGATCTGAAACAATAGTATTTGGCACACCATGTAAGCGAATAATTTCATGAAAGAACAAATCAGCAACATTAACAACATCATCGCTTTTATGACATGGTATAAAGTGTGCCATTTTCGAGAACCTATCCACGACAACAAATATGCTATCCCTCCCCTTCTTTGTTCGAGATAAACCTAAAACAAAGTCCATAGATATATCCTCCCAAGGAACACTAGGTACAGGCAAAGGCATATATAAACCATGAGGATTGAGTCATGACTTAGCTCTTTGACATGTAGTGCACCGAGCAACAAAACGCTCAACATCCCGTCTCATCTTTGGCCAAAAGAAATGTGTACCAAGTATATCCTCCGTCTTCTTGACGCCAAAGTGTCCCATTAATCCTCCTCCATGCGCCTCCTGCAACAACAAAAGACGAACGGAGCTAACTGGAATGCATAGCTTGTTAGCATGAAACACAAATCCATCATTAAGAACGAACTTGTTCCAAGTTCTCCCTTCCTTACAATTCTGCAATACATCTTTAAATTCTGCATCATGAACATATTGATCTTTGATGGTCTCCAAACCAAATATTTTGAAGTCAAGTTGTGAAAGCATAGTATAGCGGCGAGACAATGCATCAGCAATAACATTTTCTTTTCCCTTCTTGTGTTTAATGACATAAGGAAAAGTCTCAATGAATTCAACCCATTTAGCATGTCTATGATTCAGTTTAGCTTGACTTTTAATATGTTTCAAAGATTCATGATCAGAATGTATAACAAATTCTTTGGGCCATAAATAATGTTGCCATGTTTCTAAAGTCCGAACAAGAGCATATAATTCTTTATCATAAGTAGAATAATTCAGACTAGGCCCACTCAATTTTTCAGAAAAGTATGCAACAGGTTTGCCATCTTGTAATAACACACCGCCTAATCCAATTCCACTAGCATCACATTCAAGCTCAAAAGTCTTATTAAAATCAGGAAGTTGGAGTAAAGGAGCATGTGTCAACTTATCTTTCAATACCGAGAAGGCTTCTTCCTGTGCGGTACCCCAAAGAAAAGGCACATCTTTCTTAGTAAGCTCATTGAGAGGTGCAGCAATGGTGCTGAAATCTCTCACAAAACGCCTATAGAATCTAGCGAGGCCAAGAAAACTCCTCACTTGTGTGACCGTTTTGGGTTGCGGCCAACTCTCAATAGCTTCAATCTTGGCTTTATCAACTTCAATTCCCTGTGGAGTAACAACATAGCCAAGAAAAGATACTCGGTTGGTGCAAAAGGTGCACTTTCCAAGGTTTCCAAACAAACGTGCATCACGTAGAGCAATAAAAACAGCACGTAAATGTTCCAAATGTTCCTCCAAAGATTTGCTATAAATCAATATGTCATCAAAGTAAACTACCACAAATCGTCCAATGAAAGCACGTAAAACTTCGTTCATTAACCTCATGAAAGTACTAGGTGCATTAGTTAACCCAAAAGGCATGACTAACCACTCATATAATCCAAACTTAGTTTTAAATGCTGTTTTCCATTCATCACCCAATTTCATACGAATTTGATGGTATCCACTACGCAAATCAACTTTGGAGAATATTGTAGAGCCACTCAATTCATCAAGCATATCATCTAGCCTAGGAATAGGATGACGATAACGAATAGTAATATTATTAATGCCTCTACAATTAACGCACATACGCGACGTACCATCCTTTTTCGGCACTAAAATGATAGGAACAACACAAGGACTAAGGGATTCGCGTATATAACCTTTGTCGAGTAGTTCTTGTACTTGACGCATAATCTCCTTCATCTCCTCTGGATTGGTACGGTATGGTGCACGGTTGGGTAGCCAAGCACCGGGAATTAAGTCAATTTGATGCTCAATCCCTCGAATAGCTGGTAATCCCGGTGGCACGTCTTGTGGAAAGATGTCAGCGAACTCCTGCAAAATGTTAGTGACAGCAGGGGGCAAAGAGGAAGGCACGTCCTCGAATGAAAATAATGCCTCTTTGCACACAAAAGCATAGCAAACAAATTTGCTAAAATCTAGCTCATCAATATCAGATTTGGTGGCAAGTAAACATGCACTTTTCAATTTAATTTCAGAAACAACAGTAGATGGTTTATTATTAGGCTTCATTTGGTGCTCAAATTCTTTTGCCACAATCTGATTTTCACTCTTATTTGTCTCCTGTTTTGCTTTATTAGCTCTATTAATATCATCTTTCAAAATGGAATCGGGAGTCATAGGAAGCAAAGTAATATTTTTATCGTTATGAACAAGAGTATACTGATTGTTTCTACCATGGTGTACAGAATTTTTATCAAATTGCCATGGTCTACCAAGTAATAAGGAACATGCTTGCATAGGTACCACATCACAATCAACATAATCAGCATATGTAGAGATACTAAAATGCACACGAACAATACGTGTTACCTTAACCTTGCCGCTGTTGTTGAACCATTGGATGTAGTAAGGATGTGGATGTGGTCTTGTGGTGAGAGATAGCTTCTCCACCATCTCCATGCTAGCCAAGTTATTGCAGCTCCCTCCATCTATGATCACGCGAACAGAACGTTCCTTCACAACTCCCTTTGTTGGAACAAATTATGCCTCTGATTTTGCTCAGCTTGTGTAACCTGCACACTCAAAACACATTGAGCAACTAAACATTCATACCTGTCAGCATCTTCAGGAGCCATGTATTGCGTCTCATGATCAGAATCGTCTCCACCGTGTTCTTCACGTGTAATAAGAGCCAAGGTCTCCTCATCATAGTCACTAGCAGACTCATACCCACCATCCTCAGTAACAATCATCACACGCTTAGATGGGCATTCTCTCGCATAATGACCTCCACCCTTGCAACGTCGACAAATAATATCATGTGTTTGCCCTGTTGATGCCATGGATGAAGAAGAGCTCTTTGCAGGCCTAGAAGGTGTGCTCTTGGCAGATAGTGGTGATCGTGCTTGCTTTATTGTATCACGGTTGGAGGTGGCAGCCGACGGAGGCGCCGGTGTAGCAGAACGTGTGGAAGTAGATGATGCATGTGGTGTCCATGATGAAGGTCGACCTGCAGAAAAGTTAGTCCGCGCCAATGCCTGTCGATCCTGCACTTCACGTTCAACTTTACAAGCAAGATGGAATAAACGAGTGATATTAGTATACTCCTTATACTCTAGAATCCTCTGAATCTCTCTATTTAATCCACCCATAAAACGTGCAAGCATAGCTTCATTCTCCTCAACAATACCACATCTAATCATGCCAGTTTGTAATTCCTGATAATATTCTTCTACAGAATTTTTTCCCTGTCTTAAGCACTGCAATTTTTGAAGTAATTCACGTTGATAATATGGTGGAACCCAACGAGTACGCATAGCAGTTTTCAAAGCAGCCCAAGTAGCCGGAATAGGATATAATCTACAATGCTCAGACCACCAAACACATGCAAAACTAGTGAATGTACAAACAGCAGCAGGAACACGTCTCTCCTCGGGATATTGTAAACATGTAAATCGTTGTTCAGTTTCTAACTCCCAAGTAAGATATATATCAGGAACATATCTACCCTCAAATGGTGGAATATTCAATTTTAGTTTAGGGAGATGGTCATGATCTCGTACCTGAGGGTGAGCCCTACCATTGCCATTATTTGCATGTGGACGACCTGGTGGTTGCTGTGCTGGTGGTGGCACGTAGTTCTGATTTTGATCAACCTCATCCTCATAATCTCCCACATAATCATCCTCCTCCACATCAGCAGTAGGAGCCACAGAAGTATCAACAGCAGCACCAGCAGTTTGGCCCGACTGAAGAGGGACACGGCTCGCTCGGCGGAGGGTTGTTTCCCGACGTGGAGGTAGTCGATGTTGTTGCTGTTGTTGCAGAGGTGCGGCAGGAGCAGCCGGTGGTGGTGGTGGAAAACGCGAAAGCAATTCAGCAAACTTGTTATCAAGCTTTGTTCCAAACGTCTTCTCCATGCCATCTATCTTCTCCATGGCCTCTTCAAATCTGTTTATCACATCGTGCACCTGTCCACTCATCATTTACTGAAACGTATCATGAAGCTCCTTGTTTGTCAAGTTCTCCCAGTCAGTCTCGTCGGCTTGTGATCCTGGCATGGTTAGCAGCAATAGAAACACACAAGAATATGATCCTACAGACTACTAACAAGTGGTGGTGGTGGCGGGTGTCACAAATCCGTCAAGCAAATCTCAAATTCTTACCAGTTCTTACCCAGCAGCAGGCGGTGATCGGCAATCGTTGTAGTCAAAACTCTCAAAAGCTTGGATAGAGCGATTGCCAGGGAGAGTCAAACGCACGACGTATATGTATGTGGAGCTGGGAAGGCTTATAGTATGGTAGCAAAAAGGGTCAGCAATAATCAATTCAGAGATGCAAAGTTGAATAAACGCTCAACGACGGTACTGTGCTGGTCCTAGGCTAGACCGTGCTAGAGACGCGAGCCTAGAACACTAACAAAATCACGGCGCTGCACGTAAATAAGGGAAAAGCACACTCTGGAACTCTTTTTTTTCGCTCTTTTTTTTGCGCTCCTCTTTTTTTTTTGCGAAAAATCACTATAATGGCGAGTGTCTCAAAACTCTTCCCTCGTCAAACTGATAGGATGGGCACGGAATTTTTTTTTCACTTTTTTTTCGGAAATCAGGGCAACGACGACGAAAAAGTGCGACAAAAAATCACTATGATGGCACGTGGCTCAAAAGACTCAGAAAAGCCTAAAAATAGGATAGGGAAAAAATTTACCCGTGAAAATTTTGGCCTAAAAACTGCCCGGGGGTCTCCAGACTCTTTTTTTTTCCGAGACCTACGCAGGCAAGGAAACACGAATCAGAATTTAGATTGATCTCAAGAACAAACCTAATATGAGAAGAACTCGGATTGGTGGTGGATATATGTTTGTGGTATATGGTAGCGGTGGTGGTATATGGTAGCGGTGGTGGTATATGGATACAGATTGGTGGTGGTATATGGATACGGGTTGGTGGTGGTATATGGATATGGATTCAGAGCGGTGGCGGATAAGCAAAAGTGGTAGATGGGCGATGATGATGGTGCGGCGGCGGCGTGACAACTTATGACCAGAACTCGAAACTCTAAAAGACTAGACTCTAAGACCAGCAACTTGACACGACGATGCAACCGCAAATTCAACAAAGCAAAAACCCTAAAAAGATTATACAAAGGCTCAGATTGGTTCGGATATGATGAACTAAACCTAATTTTTTTCTGGCTTTTTCGCGGACTGTAGGTATGAAGAACAGACTCGATCTAATCTACGAAAAACTGTAAAATCTCACCAAGCAACCTGGAAATCTGATACCACTTGATAGAGGCTAAGGTGTCCCGATGTTTCGATGAGATGGTGGCTATCGTTTTCTGTGGGAGTCGACCTTGACGATCCGACTACGAATGTGCGAGACGTCGCGCCTTAGCAATCGCTAAACCAACTTCCGAGGGTTATTGACCACGCCGGAGCATGATCAACCTGACCACGAGGGTCTGTTTCCTGCGAGCAAACGAAGAACAAGCAAGAAACTGAGATTGCAATCAGGATATTGCGAATATAAGATGAAAGCTTTATTGATCAAGGTGGGGTTCTGTGACGTCTTGGTCTGGTCGTTGGACACAAACGAAGTACGCGAAGTTGCAGCTATGGCGAACTTTTAATCTAAACAAAACCCAAAGTCTAAACGACGCCCTAAGGGCTGTATATATGGAGGAAGAGGGGGGAATTTCGTGGCCCTTGAGGGTGGGGTCCGAAACCAACCCTAACTCTTGTTTCCCCACACATACGGACTCTAAAAATAGCCTATACTTAAGTATTTCGAAATTACATGGGCCTGGCCCATTAATAAGGTGACGCAGCACCTAGAATAGCCTATGGACGAATATTATGAAGTGGCATCTTGTATATTTCGTCCAAGGCTTCATGCACTCCTTATGGCGGCTTCAAAGTCCTGAAATCATCACTTGTAACTCTGTTCTTGATCCCCTTGCGCATGCCATCAACTCCATGCGTGTTCTTGCTCCAATGTTCATCCTTCTCCAAGCTAGGCCCTTCATTTGTAAGCAAAACAAATGTATCCAATTTAGGCAACATCATAATCTCATGAACATTAGAATCATTACCAAGAAACGAAAGTACCTGGTAATTTAATTGGCGTGCGCGAGCTCTAGTAATTGGTCCAGTATATGTAATAGTAGGGGCTGTGGGTGTAACAATGGTATTGATGTCCTCATCACGGTATCTACCTGCCGTTCCAAGTAAATTTGTATGTGCCAAACTCTAAACCTTCAAATAAATATCCTGTTTTGTATGCTCGAATAGCTCATGTATCAACTAGGGCTGTCCGTATGTTCCATGTTAGGCGGGTTATTCTCAAGAGGAGTTGACTCCGCTCCTCACTCACGAGAAAGTGGCTGGTCACCGGGATGCCCAGTCCCATGCTTTATGCAAATCAAATCAAAATAATTGCAAACAAAACTCCCCTTGGGACTCTTTTTAGTTGGAGGCACTCGTTGTTTCGAGCAAGCCATGGATTGATGATTGTTGGTGGAGGGGGAGTATAAACTTTACCATTCTGTTTGGGAACCGCCTATAATGTGTGTAGCATGGAAGATATTGCCATCTCTTGGTTGTTATGTTGACAATGAAAGTATACCGCTCAAAATATTATTCACCTCTATTTCAAAACCGAGCTCTGGCACCTCTACAAATCCCTGCTTCCCTCTACGAAGGGCCTATCTATTTACTTTCATGTTTAGTCATCATCTTCTTATTTAAAAGCACCAGTTGGAGAGCACGGCTGTCATTTGCATTTATTACTTTTAGTTTACATTGAGTATGACTTGACTGGATCTCTTTTACCATGAATTACAATGTCTATTCAGTCCTTGATCTTTAAAGTTGCTCTGCATTTATGTTTTGCGGCCTCAGAAAGGGCTAGCGAGATACCATCTTGTTATATCATATTATGATTGTTTTGAGAAAGAGTTGTCATCCGAGATTTATTATTATTGCTCGCTAGTTGATTATGCCATTGATATGAGTAAACTTGAGACCTAAGCGTTATTGTGAATGTGGTTAGTCATAATCTTTGTTGAAAACTTGAATGCCGGCTTTACATATTTACAACAACAAGAGCAAACAGAGTTTGTAAAAGTTTTTGTTTATCACTTTTAGTTTATCAACTGAATTGCTTGAGGACAAGCAAAGGTTTAAGCTTGGGGGAGTTGATACGTCTCCGTCGTATCTACTTTTCCAAACACTTTTGCCCTTGTTTTGGACTCTAACTTGCATGATTTAAATGGAACTAACCCGGCTGACGCTGTTTTCAGCAGAATTACCATGGTGTTATTTATGTGCAGAAACAAAAGTTCTCGGGATGACCTGAAACTTCACAGAACATCATTTCGGAAATAATAATAAATCCTTGCAAAAGATGAAGACCAGGGGGCCCACCACCTGTCCATGAGGGTGGGGGCGCGCCCCCTACCTCGTGGGCCCCCTGGAGCTCCTCCAACCTCAACTCCAACTCTATATATTTGGTTTCGAGGAGAAAAAAATCAGAGAGAAGGATTCATCGCGTTTTACGATATGGAGCCGCCGCCAAGCCCTAAAACCTCTCGGGAGGGCTGATCTGGAATCCGTTCGGGGCTCCGGAGAGGGGAATCTGTCGCCATTGTCATCATCAACCATCCTCCATCACCAATTTCATGATGCTCACCACCCTGCGTGAGTAATTCCATCATATGCTTGCTGGATGGTGATGGGTTGGATGAGATCTATCATGTAATCGAGTTAGTTTTGTTTGGGTTTGATCCCTAGTATCCACTATGTTCTGAGATTGATGTTGCTATGACTTTGCTATGCTAAATGCTTGTCACTAGGGCCCGAGTGCCATGATTTCAGATCTGAACCTATTATCTTTTCATCAATATATGAGAGTTCTTGATCCTATCTTGCTAGTCTATAGTCACCTATTATGTGTTATGATCCGTTAACCCCGAAGTGACAATAATCAGGATACTTACCGGTGATGACCATAGTTTGAGGAGTTCATGTATTCACTATGTGTTAATGCTTTGGTCCGGTACTCTATTAAAAGGAGGCCTTAATATCCCTTAGTTTCCGTTAGGACGCCGCTGCCACGGGAGGGTAAGACAAAAGATGTCATGCAAGTTCTTTCCCATAAGCACGTATGACTATATTCGGAATACATGCCTACATTACATTGATGAATTGGAGCTAGTTCTGTGTCACCCTATGTTATGATTGTTACATGATGAACCGCATCTGGCATAATTCTCCATCACCGATCCGTTGCCTACGAGCTTTCCATATATTGTTCTTCGCTTATTTCCTTTTCCGTTGTTATTGCTATCATCACTACAAAATACCAAAAACATTACTTTTGCTACCGTTACCTTTTGCTACCGCTACCACCACTATCATATTACTTTGCTACTAAACACTTTGCTGTAGATACTAAGTTTCCAGGTGTGGTTGAATTGACAACTCAGCTGCTAATACTTGAGAATATTCTTTGGCTCCCCTTGTGTCAAATCTACCCTCGAAAATTGTTGCGATCCCCTATACTTGTGGGTTATCAGGGCGAATCATTTTTTTGCCCGGACGCACTTCCTTGCGTGCGAAGATGTCGCTGGTAGGTCCCAACAGTCAGGGGGAAACATTTTTTTGTGAAATACGGTTGCCCATCCGGTGGGTCCCTGCTGTCAGGTGGAGGAATCATTATTTTTCGCGTAATAAGGAGGCTTGTAACACCCACGATGCGGCTATATCTCCCACGTGTCGGAGCACGACTTAGAGGCATAACAACATAGTAGGCATGTCGCAAGAGGGGTAATATTTACACATCCCATGTACTGAATATGAAAGGGATAAAGAGTTGGCTTACAACCGCCACTTCACACAATACATGAATATAGCATTACATCATCCAGATAAAATCAAGGTCCGACTACGGAACCAAAATAAAGAAAGACCACCCCTAATGCTAGATCCCCGATCACCCCGACTGGGCTCCTCTACTAATCGAAAGGAAACGGAACAACACAACGAACACGATCTTCATCGAGCTCCCACTTGAGCTCAGCTGCATCATCTGCACTGGTATCAATGGCACCTGCAACTGGTTTTGGATGTATCTGTGAGCCACGAAGACTCAGCAATCTCACACCCGCGAAATCAAGACTATTTAAGCTTATGGGTAGGAAAAGGGTAGTGAGGTGGAGCTGCAGCAAGCACTAAGCATATATGGTGGTTAACATACGCAAATAAGAGCGTGAAGAGAAGCAATGCAACGGTCGTGAACTAGAAGTGATCAAGAAGTGATCCTGAATCTACTTACGTTCAAGCATAACACAGGAACCGTGTTCACTTCCCGGACTCCGCCGGAAAGAGACCATCACGGCTACACATGCGGTTGATGCATTTTAATTAAGTTAAGTTTCAAGTTCTCTACAACCAGACATTAACAAATTTCCATCTGCCCATAACCGCGGGCACGACATTCGAAAGTTCAAACCCTACAGGGGTATCCCGACTTAGCCCATCACAAGCTCTCACGGTCAACGAAGGATATTCCTTCTCCCAGGAAGACTCGCAGACTCGGAATCCCGGTTACAAGACATTTCTACAATGGTAAAACAAGACCAGCAAAGCCGCCCGATGCGCCGACATCCCGATAGGAGCTGCACATATCTCGTTCTCAGGGCAACACCGGATAGGTCAAGCTACGAGTAAAACTAGCCCTCGAGTTTCCCCGAGGTGGCCCCGCAGGCTGCCCGGTTTGGACCAACACTTAGACAAGCACTGGCCCGGGGGGATTAAAATAAAGATGACCCTCGGGAGAGCGACTCCCAAGGGAAAAAGTAGGTGGTGGTGAGGCAAATGGTAAAACCAAGGTTGGGCCTTGCTGGAGGAGTTTTATTCAAAGCGAACTGTCAAGGGGTCCCCATAACACCCAATCGTGTAAGGAACGCAAAATCAAGGAACATAACACCGGTATGACGGAAACTAGGGCGGCAAGAGTGGAACAAAACACCAGGCATAAGGCCGAGCCTTCCACCCTTTACCAAGTATATAGATGCATTAAGTAACTAAGATATAATAATGATATCCCAACAAATATCCATGTTCCAACAAGGAACAAACTCCATCTACACCTGCAACTAGCAATGCTATAAGAGGGGCTGAGCAAAGTGGTAACATAGCCAAACAACGGTTTGCTGGGTAAGGTGGGTTAGAGGCTTGACATGGCAATAAGGGAGGCATGATGTAGCAAATGGTAGGTATTGCAGCATAGCAAATAGAGCGAGCAACTAGCAATCAAAGATAGAAGTGATTTCGAGGGTATGGTCATCTTGCCTGAAATCCCGCAAGGAAGAAGAACGAGTCCATGAAGAAGACAAACGGACGTAGTCGAACGGATCCTCACAAACGTGACGTTATCAGAACTAACCCGAAGAAGCAACACCGGAAAGAAGCAAACAACATAGTAAACAACCATCACATAATCATGGCATGATGCACAACCAAGTATGATGCATGTCCGGTTTAAATATGCATGGCATGGCAAAGTGCACAAGCAATCCTACAAATTAAGTGGAGCTCAAGATGCAACGAGTTGCATATTGATGGAACAACACATCAATTATTTAGTTCACTCCCGATTAGGTACTCAACAATATTAAATGTTGGTTAACATGGCAAGAGGTGAAGCACACAAAAGTATACTATCTAAACAATTTAAATGGGGCCGGATATAACAAACAAGAAATCCGGTAAATCCCCATATGCATTTAGCAATTAATGCAAACAACAATTTAAACATACTTGGTGTTGTTATCATGATGCGGATGACATATGCAAGTTTTAAGCAATTTTTAGGAAAATGTTGATAAGAGCATAATATGGAGCATTTGTCATTGTGGCAGAAAGAAAGGGTGCCACGGCGACGATAACGAAAACGGTGCCACGACAATGTTCCGGTTTCAGAAACTCGATTGAGATGCCAGTGGAAAAGAACAAGTGTGACGGGAGCGTGTCATGCGATGAACGGTGGGGTGCTCCCGGTTACCAGGTTCCCACGTGTCGACGGCATGGCAACGAGGAGGAATAACTAACATTCACGGGCGAATACAACAGCCAACCATGCATCTCATACAACACAAGCATTCGTCCACGGGCGGTTGTTCTCGGCGGTTATACCTTCGAAGCGTGCGTTCTCGGAGCAGTTCGGGTCAAGCAGTGTAGTTGTTCACGATCGTCGTGGGAAGTAGTGGTACTCGCCGATGGTAGAGGAAGTAGTTGTTCACGCAATGATCGTCGAACTTGACAGTTCCGTTACACGGGTCTTCGACAACGGTAGTGGTACGCATTTTGTAGTCGTACACATTCCGTAGATGTTCGAGGTCATGGCGAGGATCTTGACGTCCACGGGGTAGATGGTAGGGTGCATGTTTTCTTAGGCGAACTTGGTGTATCCATGCAGTGGTCGAACTTGCCGAACGGCCGGAGCTTTACTTGACGATCCAGGTACGGGTCTTGCAAAACCAAAGTGCTCATGTGCGGGGACATCTCGGTCGTTTAGCGAAGAGGTCGTGTTCAGCGGTAGGAAGCAGCAGCGGGTCCTGGTGACTGGCATCGCTGGATCTTGCGGATAGGAGGCTAGCGACGAAGCAACAGAGGCGGGCGTCGGGCCATGGATGTCTCTGGCCGAAGCTAAAGCCATGACAGGGCGACCTGGGATGAGGCAGAGGAGCAGTCGAGCGAAGGGGCGTCGGCTGGCATTGGACTTGGCAGCCTGCAGGTCCCTGGCGCTGGCTGCGTAGGCACCAGGCAGAGGAGGAGAAGGGGCACGCTGGGGGGGAGGCTTGGTTGTCACCGTCGGCGCTGGGGGGAATCGGGCGCGGGGGCTCCTGGTCCCAACGAGAGGAAAGAGCAACCAGGCACTGCTCGGGAGGCGCGGCACGGAGGGAGGAGAGGAGGCTCCAGCTTGGTCGAGGTCGCCGGCGGGCTGGATCGCCGGAGTGGCGCGGCGTGGTTCCTGGTGGCGGGTCGAGGAGGCGATGGCAGATACGGTGGGGGATGAGGGCGCCATGGGTGTCAGGACCCCGATTCCAAGTCACATCGATCTAGCATGTAACACCTCATATCGCTTTGCGGCCTCACGCACGGTATTCCCACGGGTGTCGCCTTACTATGGCCTGGGACCGTTTGCGTCTTTTGGTTCACGTATATGATAGTGTCGCTAGCATCCATATGACAGAGAACTCGGGCCGACATGGCTAGTCGTGAACCCAAAGCGGCACCAACCTATGGGGACAGACATACATGTATCACATCGAGCATGTCGGTCAGCAGCGTGTGAATCCGGCTGTAGCACTGGGCTAACAGGACTCCGGGAACCCGGGCTGTAGCAGGCTAGGCAGGACTCCGGATGTCACCGCGTGACATTTCCCCGTAGGGATAGACACAGGAACAAAGTGAAACACATGCCGGCCAGTCAAGTGTCCTGCGCAGTAGTGCTGGGCTAGCAGGACTCTGGTGAACCGGGCTGTAGCGGACTACTATGGCTCATGGAAGCACAAGACTACATTTCCCCATAAGAGAGGCTACCAAGGATAAACAACTAGGTTGTCGGATCCCACACATACCAAGCATTTCAATCATACACACAATATGCTCGATATGTGTAAATACAACATGGCATCACAACATAACTCTACGACTCAAGTATTTATTCATTAGGCTCCGAGGAGCGAGATATTACAAACATGGGTCTCATGACCCAACATTCAGAGCATACAAGTCAAAGCACATGCGGAAGCTTAACTTGTCTGAGTACAGACAACTAAAAATGAAGAAGGCTGAGGAGCCTGACTATCTACCAGACCCTCCCAAGGGTACAAGATCGTAGCTGAGGTAACAAGCTAAACGTCGAAGCCCACGTGGAACTACTAGCGAGATTGAAGTCTCTTTGCAAAACATAAAATAAGAAAATGTGAGTACAAATGTACCCAGCAAGACTTACATCAGAACTAACCACATATGCATCGGTATCAACAAAGAGGGTGGTGGAGTTTAACTGCAGCAAGCCAGCTTTGACTCAGTGTCTAACCTGAACTACGACTGCAAGTAACTCTTTTGAGGTGGCGCACACGAGTCCACAAATTCACCATACCAATACACCACTATGGATCCGCTCCCGTCTCCCTGCGAGAACGCCATCCATAGCACTCACGCTTATCTTGCGAGTTTTAGAGTATCCACTTTCACTTGTCTATGAACTATGCAAGGGGTCCAAGTTTCCATATCCGAGGAATCCGGCTATTCGAATAGATAATGATAACCCTGCAGGGGTGTACTTCTTCACACACGCTCTCGCCACTTATCGCCCTGTACACGTCATGTACCTCGGCAACCTTCAAGCGGAAGCCGGGCGAGGGAGTCGGCCACGACCTGACTAACCAACAAGTCTCTAGTCCAGGTTTATCGCCTATTCGGGTTCCATCCTCAAGGAGATCCGACCGGGGTGTTGCTCACAGCCCCAAACGATGTGTACAGGGTTCCCAAGCCCACCATCTGGGTGCCACTTGGTACACCGGGCCACCGTGCCTAGTCTGTCCCAAGCCCACCTGTACCGGGTGCCACTTGGTAGACTATTAACACTACCTACAAACACCAGAAACTAGTTGCAACTCCTGGACAGAGATCAAGTTGATTAATAAGTCGAGAGAGCTTGGAGCGCCCGAAGCCCAATGTGTGGTAGTAACTGTTCATGGATCACAAACACAAAACTCAGTTCCTGAGGACGGTTTCAATGAGACAACCCACCATGTACTCCTACATGGCCTCTCACCGCTACCTTTACCAAATCGTGTTCACACACTTAGCTCTCAACAGTAGGACATGTTCACCACATTCCAATTCATTCCCGATGAATCAGACCCGACTCAACTCTAAGCAGTAGCAGGCATGACAACAAGCATGAATGAGTAGGCACATCAAGGCTCAAACAACTCCTACTCATGCTAGTGGGTTTGATCTATTTACTGTGGCAATGACAGGTCATGCAGAGGAAAGGGGTTCAACTACCGCAGCATGTAACATTGAATCGTTGTTATCCTAATGCAGTAAAAGAGAGCAGGAGCGAGAGAGTGGGATTGTATCGGAATGACCAAGGAGGTTTTGCTTGCCTGGCACTTCTGAAGATAGTATAGTTCTTCATCGGTGTCATCGAATTCATCGCTGGATCAACGTCTACTGAGGGGGGACAAACACCGGCAACTGAGAAAGAACTCAATCAACACATGACGATATGCAACAATATGATGCATGCTATGACATGGCAATATGAATGTGTTTTGGGCTAATGCAAGCTAGAACATATTGAAATGAGTCCATTTGAACCAAGGATTCAAATGCAAACCCATTTTATGAAGTCATATAAGTGCATTAACTTGTTTCACCTAAACAGCAAGGTTAAAGTGTTCTAACATGCATGAAACTAGCATAAATGGATAGATTGGATTTTTCTGATAATTTTTCATATATAATTTATCTTATTTGGAGTTATAGATAATTTTCTATGATTTTTAGAAGTTTTGGGCATTTTCTAGAATTTTCTAATTATTTTAAATCTAGAAAATAAATTACTGCATCAGCATTGCGTCTGAGTGACGTCAGCAGGGTCAACAGGCCGGTCCAGGTCAAACCTGACCAGTGGGGTCCACTGGTCAGTGACCCGGGGTCATCAGTGTCACGGACAGGTGGGTCCGGTCAACGGCCATGTCAGCAGGGTCAACTCTGACTGGTGGGGCCACGGTTATTAGTTAAAACTAATCAGAAACTAAACTATGGTTAATTAAGGGCGTGGGGCGCATATGTCGGTGTCACTGGAGGGTTAATTAGTGGGGCTGTTAGCTACTAATGATGGGCCACGTCATCTCACCGGAGTTCAACCGGCGGCGACCACAGAACACGGCGGGGCGCGCCGGATTTGTGCTAGAGGTGTCAGGTTAGTGCGCTGAGGGCACCAGGGCATAGCCCTTGCTCGCCCGCATCAAGAGGAGGCGGAGTTGGGCACGGGGCTCACCGGAATCAATGCCGGCGACGAGGTTTGCGGCGGCCGTGGTTCGGTCAAGCTCGGAATCAGCATTATAGTGCATGGCGGTTCGAGCGGTGGGGTGCTTCGTGCTCCTGCAGACATGCTGAGCACGGTGACGCTCTCAGGCTCGAGCTGCAGTGGCTGCAACGATGACGGCGACATGGCCTGCAGCAGGGGAAGCTCGGCCACAGCGGTTACGGATGCTGGAGGTCGCAAACAACGAAGATAATGAGGGGGAGAAGACGGTGAGCTCACAGCGGTCACGTAGACAAGCTCAGCGGGCTCGGGGACGCTCTGGACGAGGCGAATCGATGGAGTCGATCTCCAGGCACCGGAGGTGAAGACGACGACACTCCGGTCGACTGGGGCCTCTTCTGGTCGCGTGCGTCGGTGTGTTGCTCCACGGGGTCATGGAGGAGCTCGGGGACGCGGAGAGGGAGCAAGGGAGTGGCTGCAGCCACGGCGAACGGCATCGGTGCGCTCCGGCTCGTTCGGTCAGCCATGGGAGAGAGAGCCGAGGGGAGGAAGAGGTTGCGGGCGAGGGAGAGAGAGGACAGGGGTCTCTGGCATCTCCGTGGCGTCGCGAGGACAGGGCGAAGGGGGAGCGGGAGGTGGAGGCAGGAGGTGGAGCTCGGTTGCGCGCGCGTTGACACGGCGTCGTCCTCCTAGCAGAAGCTATGAGACGACTGGCAGGGGTTGGTGGGCTGGGCCAACTGGGCCAGCTCCAGGTAAGTGGCTGGGCTTCTCTCTCTCTCTCTCTGTCCTTTCTTATTTTATTCTGTTTTTCTATTTTTCTGCTTTATGTTTGCAAATCAAATACCAACCAAAACACTTTGGTTAATTCTGTAAATTTTTGTGAGGAATATTTGAATTATTTTCAAACCACACAATAAATTTCAGAATATTTGGAGCAACCAATATTTAATGGTAACTTTTAAACTCCAACTCAAATACCATAATGATTTAATTCAATGACCAAAATGTCCTGGAAAAATATGCATCATCTCTGGTAGAGGCTTGCACCTTTTTCCATAAATCATGAACATTTTTAAAAGGATATTTTGAGGTCATTGAAATTATTTTGGTTGAACCTATTTGAATTGTATTTGTGCTAGGGTTTATCAATCCCCATTTCAAATTTATTAAATTGAACATGATGACATGAATGCTTATGAAACTAAGTGCAATCAAACTCTAGGGCTGTGACAACTCACCCCCACTAAACAAGGATCTCATCCCGAGATTCAAGATGTGGGGTAAGAAGACAGAGGGAACACAAAGCTAACACAAGCTTCTCGATCCAACTTGCACTGCTTTTAGAGCGTTGATTCAATCACCATCATTGTCTCAATGTCCTGCTCTGAGAACTCCAACCAACATGGCAACGAGAGGAAAGGGGAAACTCTAGAGGGATCGATTTTCTCGAAGATCGAGCAACTCAAGATTAACTCACGGAATGAGCCATAGATACATCTCACGAGCTGAGACGCGAAGCACACATCAGGAGCGATGGAAAGAGGTAGATGACAATGTTCTACTGGTAGGCAAAAATCCCATGCTGAAACGGGTGGGGCAAGATCTCAAGATAGCGATGAAATAATCACCATGATTCTATAATGGGGCACCTTAGGGGAGGTGACTCGTAGAATTATTTCCTTAAGTGGAAAAAAGAATTACTTTTGATCCATAGATCATTAAAACTCTTCATACCAGCCTAAGGTAATCACAATCGATTGTTGGAAGGGGTTCGAAAGAATGGCATACTCCGACAAGGATGGATGATGTGGACTACCTTGTTGAAGACAACGCAATGGATGATTTCTAGCTTATCATTGGAAATGGATGGGACCCATGGTAAGTCCACTTCTGAAGATGATCCTAAACAACAACTACTGAGGTGCAAGCTGGGAACAAAATGCAAATGTTGGGAATGATTCTGGTAACTGGGGAAGAACTCAACAGTCGAGAGTGTTTCCAACGTTCCAATGGTTATAGAATCATCGAAGAAACTGAGAGCACAAGGATCCCTAAGGAACAACTTCAAGAATAGGTCACACTAAGTCCTCATGGAGAAGATGGTCAAATAGCTCAATCAAGATACTACAATGATAGATCTTCTGGCTAGGTGTGTCGGCCAGAGCATCAACCTCATCGGGACCTACATCATAGATCTTGGAGATGTTCCAACCATCATATCTGCCTGAGATTCAGATCTGGTTGGTAACATGATATTTCAGACATCATGTCTGGAAAAGAAAGTTTGCAACACAAATCAACGAGATGATGTTGCGAGATTCTCGGGAAATGAACTACGATGGCAAGCTCCAAAACATGAGTTGGTTCTGCTACACACATGGGAACACATTGTCCAAGACAAGCATGACCACGTAGAAGTCTTACAAGAAAACACTACCGAGTTCTGGTTGGGGACCATCAACGAGGGTATCGAAGTCCTTGCATAAGGCATGCTCTTAAGAAGGAACTTCTTCTCCTTGAACAAGTCAATCAGTGGCTTGGTGTGCTAGGAACACATACGGAGTGGAGGTAATTAATCTACCAAACCGTAGAATACTTCACACGAATGCATGACTGACTTGGGATGATTCCAGAGGAAACAAAACAATCCTTTCTCAAATTCATGGCGGCAACTTACACCTAATGCACGTGAACTTAGAGAAAGTCACTTCTTTCACCCAAACATATACCTCATGAGCTGAACACGAAGGCAATGATTGTAAAAGTTCCAACACTAGCTCAATGTTCAACATGAATCATGGAGGAGACAAGATGCTGCTGATGGGCTCAACAGCCACTCATCGGAATTTCCATATCACTGGAATTCCACCATTATGTGAACAATGTGATAGTATTGGTCAGACCAAAGGATGTAATGGTGTATGCTCGAGGAACAACCATGAGTAAGACAACATTATGAATATCGTTGGCTCTAACTTGATTTGACGATAGCCCACACTCAAATCAAGGTTTGGACAAGATGATAGATTCAACAACCGATCACGAGGAACAATCGACGAAGGTATCATCTCTCGTCAACACACACACACAAGATATCCCCTTTGGAGTGAACTAAGTGGATTAAGTCTTTTACTCTCCAAGTTGTTATTTAGCTTGACCAACTAGCTCAGGGGTATCCAACACAGATTCTTGGAGGAGTGGTTTACAAGAAACCAACTTGATCACGAACTCAACATAGCGGTCAGGTGACAACCTGGTAACACTTCCGAGAAGATATTCGGAAATTCACGAACCACCGATATGTTACGAAGCTCGAGAACAATCTTGCTTTGCGAGGCAAGACGATGTGACCAATAGAGCAAGGGTTTGACACAATCCTAACTCATTGATCGAATAGTGCACCAGAAATAAGGACAAGGTAGCACGATCAATCCTAGAATAGTGATTCGATAACCAACACGCTAAGAATGATAATAATGTCCATAACTACCAAGCAACACAATTGCTAGGAGTATTGATTTCACACATCATGGTTCACTTGTCGGTACTCTGGTTGCAACAACACGGAACCGAGGAGAGAATGATGATGGCGAGAAGTATCACTGCGTCAAGAGTGCATAAGAGATGGTGCAATTCTCATGACAATCCTGACATAAAGGGGGTAATACTCCAGGATAGAACAGAGCAAAAGCTGGATTGGCATTTGATCTGCAGAACAGAACACAACTACTTTGACCCAATCCTGTATATGGATGAGATACTGGAGTTTGTTTCTCCTAGTCATTCCGGAATAGAATGGCTTGACGGACCACAAGAATAAAAGGGCATTGATGAACACAAATGCACACATACTCTTTGCTATCAACTGATAGAGGATGGTCGGGATACAACTGAAGAGGAACAACTCGAGGAACATATAATTTTCTGAGTTGTGGATGCATAGATTAGTATGTCGAGCAAAGCTCAACATTTCTTCCGGACAACCCATGTAGAATGGTAGGACTGGAGGAGTCACAATATAGAATCGAGAACTCATCAAGAGCTCTGGTCGTGATCTTTGGTTCAAGAACTTCTGCCATATTGGTTCATGGTACTGGAAGAATGATGTACCACGAACCTCGAGGTCTATCACAAGGTTTACTAATGTCCTAAGGAACCAGCAAACACTATCAACATGAGGCAAGTAGAGTGAATCTCGGGTTCAAGTACCCAGGAATAGAATACCTACTACTAAGTAGCATCACGGGATGCTTTTGGAAATGATGGCCAGATTCATCACACCGGGAACACAAAACATGGCTAAATTACTAGGTGACTCCCTAAGACACCTAGGGTCATAATAATAGCTCCAACATGTATGTCGAGGCAATAGAGTACCTCAACTCACGGATTAGTGTGGTTGAACTGGCCCAAAGGGACATCGGAAATGGGATGAAGAGATTTGCAAATGCATCAGACTGTTTAGAAACCTGGGATGACTTGGACAACATAACGACTGTAAGTGCTCAAAAGATTTGAGGCATCCTGCAAAATGGTGGCATAACCACTTAGAAGCACAAAATCAAGGTTTCGAGACCAACTATGAACACACGGGGGTGGTAGAAACTGAACTGGGGCTTAAATCCATCAATCCTATAAGTCTCTAGCATAGTAACTCGTCATCCTGATAGATAGATGAGAAGGCCTAGTTCTTAATCCCGTAGAAAGGAATAGGATGACTCAGATCAGAGGGCATGAGGTATAAGGAGTAAAAAGAGCCTTACGTTCCCTTCCACAATCAATTCCCTTATATAACTAAAGCATTTCTAGACATGACTTCGATCGGTTTGGCTTGGTAATCCTACAGGCAGTCAGGCTCTGATACCAAAGCTGTCAGGACCCCGATTCCAAGTCACATTGATCTAGCATGTAACACCTCATATCGCTTTGCGGCCTCACGCACGGTATTCCCACGGGTGTCGCCTTACTATGGCCTGGGACCGTTTGCGTCTTTTGGTTCACGTATATGATAGTGTCGCTAGCATCCATATGATAGAGAACTCGGGCCGACATGGCTAGTCGTGAACCCAAAGCGGCACCAACCTATGGGGACAGACATACATGTATCACATCGAGCATGTCGGTCAGCAGCGTGTGAATCCGGCTGTAGCACTGGGCTAACAGGACTCCGGGAACCCGGGCTGTAGCAGGCTAGGCAGGACTCCGGATGTCACCGCGTGACATTTCCCCGAAGGGACAGACACAGGAACAAAGTGAAACACATGCCGGCCAGTCAAGTGTCCTGCGCAGTAGTGCTGGGCTAGCAGGACTCCGGTGAACCGGGCTGTAGCAGACTACTATGGCTCATGGAAGCACAAGACTACATTTCCCCATAAGAGAGGCTACTAAGGATAAACAACTAGGTTGTCGGATCCCACACATACCAAGCATTTCAATCATACACACAATATGCTCGATATGTGTAAATACAACATGGCATCACAACATAACTCTACGACTCAAGTATTTATTCATTAGGCTCCGAGGAGCGAGATATTACAAACATGGGTCTCATGACCCAACATTCAGAGCATACAAGTCAAAGCACATGCGGAAGCTTAACTTGTCTGAGTACAGACAACTAAAAATGAAGAAGGCTGAGGAGCCTGACTATCTACCAGACCCTCCCAAGGGTACAAGATCGTAGCTGAGGTAACAAGCTAAACGTCGAAGCCCACGTGGAACTACTAGCGAGATTGAAGTCTCTCTACAAAACATAAAATAAGCAAACGTGAGTACAAATGTACCCAGCAAGACTTACATCAGAACTAACCACATATGCATCGGTATCAACACAGAGGGTGGTGGAGTTTAACTACAGCAAGCCAGCTTTGACTCAGTGGCTAACCTGAACTACGACTACAAGTAACTCTTTTGAGGTGGCGCACACGAGTCCACAAATTCACCATACCAATACACCACTATGGATCCGCTCCCGTCTCCCTGCGAGAACGCCATCCATAGCACTCACGCTTATCTTGCGAGTTTTAGAGTATCCACTTTCACTTGTCTATGAACTATGCAAGTGGTCCAAGTTTCCATATCCGAGGAATCCGGCTATTCGAATAGATAATGATAACCCTGTAGGGGTGTACTTCTTCACACACGCTCTCGCCACTTATCGCCCTGTACACATCATGTACCTCGGCAACCTTCAAGCAGAAGCCAGGCGAGGGAGTCGGCCACGACCTGACTAACCAACAAGTCTCTAGTCTAGGTTTATCGCCTATTCAGGTTCCATCCGCAAGGAGATCCGGCCGGGGTGTCGCTCACGACCCCAAACGATGTGTACAGGGTTCCCAAGCCCACCATCCGGGTGCCACTTGGTACACCGGGCCACTGTGCCTAGTCTGTCCCAAGCCCACCTGTACCGGGTGCCACTTGGTAGACTACTAACACTACCTACAAACACCAGAAACTAGTTGCAACTCCTGGACAGAGATCAAGTTGATTAATAAGTCGAGAGAAATTGGAGCGCCCGGAGCCTAATGTGTGGTAGTAACTGTTCATGGATCACAAACACAGAACTCAGTTCCTGAGGACGGTTTCAATGAGACAACCCACCATGTACTCCTACATGGTCTCTCACCGCTACCTTTACCAAATCGTGTTCACACACTTAGCTCTCAACACTAGGACATGTTCACCACATTCCAATTCATTCCCGATGAATCAGACCCGACTCAACTCTAAGCAGTAGCAGGCATGACAACAAGCATGAATGAGTAGGCACATCAGGGCTCAAACAACTCCTACTCATGCTAGTGGGTTTCATCTATTTACTGTGGCAATGACAGGTCATGCAGAGGAAAGGGGTTCAACTACCATAGCATGTAACATTGAATCGTTGTTGTCCTAATGCAGTAAAAGAGAGCAGGAGCGAGAGAGTGGGATTGTATCGGAATGAACAAGGGGGTTTTGCTTGCCTGGCACTTCTGAAGATAGTATAGTTCTTCATCGGTGTCATCGAGTTCATCGCTGGATCAACGTCTACTGAGGGGGGACAAACACCGGCAACTGAGAAAGAACTCAATCAACACATGACGATATGCAACAATATGATGCATGCTATGACATGGCAATATGAATGTGTTTTGGGCTAATGCAAGCTAGAACATATTGAAATGAGTCCATTTGAACCAAGGATTCAAATGCAAACCCATTTTATGAAGTCATATAAGTGCATTAACTTGTTTCACCTAAACAACAAGGTTAAAGTGTTCTAACATGCATGAAACTAGCATAAATGGATAGATTGGATTTTTCTAATAATTTTTCATATATAATTTATCTTATTTGGAGTTATAGATAATTTTCTATGATTTGTAGAAGTTTTGGGCATTTTCTAGAATTTTCTAATTATTTTAAATCCAGAAAATCAATTACTGCATCAGCATTGCGTCTGGGTGACGTCAGTAGGGTCAACAGGCCGGTCCAGGTCAAACCTGACCAGTGGGGTCCACTGGTCAATGACCCGGGGTCATCAGTGTCACGGACAGGTGGGTCCGGTCAACGGCCATGTAAGCAGGGTCAACTCTGACTGGTGGGGCCACAGTTATTAGTTAAAACTAATCAGAAACTAAACTATGGTTAATTAAGGGCGTGGGGCCCATATGTCGGTGTCACTGGAGGGTTAATTAGTGGGGCTGTTAGCTACTAATGACGGGCCACGTCATCTCACCGGAGTTCAACCGGCGGCGACCACAGAACACGGCAGGGCGCGCCGGATTTGCGCTAGAGGCGTCGGGTTAGTGCGCTGAGGGCACCAGGGCATAGCCCTTGCTCGCCCGCATCAAGAGGAGGCGGAGTTGGGCGCGGGGCTCGCCGGAATCAATGCTGGCGACGAGGTTTGCGACGGCCGTGGTTCGGTCAAGCTCGGAATCAGCATTGTAGTGCACGGCGGTTCGAGCGGTGGGGTGCTTCGTGCTCCTGCAGACACGCTGAGCATTTTGACGCTCTCAGGCTCGAGCTGCAGTGGCTGCAACGACGATGGCGACCTGGCCTGCAGCAGGGGAAGCTCGGCCACGACGGTTACGGACGCTGGATGTCGCAAACAACGAAGATAATGAGGGGGAGAAGACGGTGAGCTCACAGCGGTCACGTAGACAAGCTCAGCAGGCTCGGGGACGCTCTGGACGAGGCAAATCGATGGAGTCGATCTCCAGGCACCGGAGGTGAAGACGACGACGCTCCGGTCGACTGGGGCCTCTTCTGGTCGCGTGCGTCGGTGTGTTGCTCCACGGGGTCGTGGCGGAGCTCGGGGACGCGGAGAGGGAGCGAGGGAGTGGCTGCAGCCATGGCGAACGGCGTCGGTGCGCTCCGACTCGTTCGGTCGGCCATGGGAGAGAGAGCAGAGGGGAGGAAGAGGTTGCGGGCGAGGGAGAGAGAGGACAGGGGTCTCTGGCATCTCCGTGGCGTCGCGAGGACATGGCGAAGGGGGAGCAGGAGGTGGAAGCAGGAGGTGGAGCTCGGTTGCACGCGCGTTGACACGGCGTCGTCCTCCTGGCAGAAGCTAGGAGACGACTGGCAGGGGTTGGTGGGCTGGGCCAACTAGGCCAGCTCCAAGTAAGTGGCTGGGCTTCTCTCTCTCTCTGTCCTTTCTAATTTTATTCTGTTTTTCTATTTTTCTGCTTTATGTTTGCAAATAAAATACCAACCAAAACACTTTGGTTAATTCTGTAAATTTTTGTGAGGAATATTTGAATTATTTTCAAACCACACAATAAATTTTAGAATATTTGGAGCAACCAATATTTAATGGTAACTTTTAAACTCCAACTCAAATACCATAATGATTTAATTCAATGACCAAAATGTCCTGGAAAAATATGCATCATCTCTGGTAGAGGCTTTCACCTTTTTCCATAAATCATGAACATTTTTAAAAGGATATTTTGAGGTCATTGAAAATATTTTGGTTGAACCTATTTGAATTGCATTTGTGCTAGGGTTTATCAATCCCTATTTCAAATTTATTAAATTGAACATGATGACATGAATGCTTATGAAACTAAGTGCAATCAAACTCTAGGGCTGTGACAATGGGGAGGCGGAGCTCCTGCTCGAGGAGGCGCAGGAGATGGCATCGTGGTGCTCTGCAGAAGGAGGAGGCGCGGTGAGAAGGAGAGGGATCGAGGGGATGAGGGGGTTCGAGGGAGAGAAAGAATGAGAGCGAGGCTCTCCTGGCTCGATGTGTGCGTGAGCGGCGGCATGGAGGGAGAGATCGAACAAGGGGAGAGGGAGCGAGGGTTAGGGTTCGAGCTCGTGCGGGCTGGGCCTTAGAGGTCGGCCCAGTGGGGAGGCAAAAGTCCAGGGGCCTTAGGAGAGGGATTAGGAGTGGGGGTTCGCCTGGGCCTGCAGATCGGCCGGCCAGCTGGAGTTTGGCCTAGGGAGGCCCAGGGAGGCCGGCCTGGGCTGGGCTACTCTCTCCTACTCTCTTTCTCATTTCCCTTTATTTGCCAAAAACAACAAATAACAAAGAAAGAAATAAGAGAAGGAAAAAGTTGGAGAAGGACTTTGGGCACGGGGATAATTTCCCCGGACTCACAAAAATGTGCACGGTCCATGAAAAATAGGAATGGACAAGATTGCAAAGTTTAAATTCAAAAGCATTTGAATTTAATTCAAATGGTTAGAATAGGAAGTGAGGGTTGGGAAGGTCCAAAAATGTTGAGATTTTTGGTGGAGCTCCGGAATATGATGAAAGAATATATGGCAAGGTTGGAGACCAAGAATTAAGATAACAAAGGCATTGGGATAATTTGCAAGTGTGTTATGATGAATTCCAAATTAAAGAAATATTTAATATAGCTCCCTAATATCGGGAGAATATGTTATAAAGAGAAAATCACCATGTGCATTTCCCTCGATTTAAATGGATCAAAGATCCATGCCATTTATTTAGTTGAGTTAAGAAAAAGAAATGACGTGATGGCATGATGCAATGCACATGATGTAATGATGAATGCAATGAACCAAACAAATCACACGATGAAACCCGGAAAACATGGAAGGCATCTGAAGCTCCGGTCTTGGGGCGTCACAAGGCACTTCCTTGCTGCGGCCGTGGACCCAGCTGTCAGCCTCTCCATGTACAGTCCACGTCCGATGGAAGCCGTTCCTTGACCACGTTGAGCATGCCACGCCGAGAGCACCAGGGTGGTGAACAACGATGAGGCCTAGGAAGGGGACGACGCGGAGCCGGGGAAGACATGGCAGTGGATGCCCACACATAGAGGAGTATGAGGGTTCACTGGTTCACTGCGGTGTGAGGCTGCCGTCGCCGCAGAATAACAAGGGGTGTGGGTGAGTAGAGGATGGCCTGGCCAGCGGTGGGAGTAGTAGGGGGCGGTGAGGCCTCCGCGGCATCGCAGCCGGCCACGGGAGGCAGGAGCACAAGGCACGACCGGCACTGGTTTGGGCGGCTGGAGCAAGAAGACCAGAGGTCGAAGAAGCACTACGGGCGTTGGATGGACATCATACGGTCACTGGAGCTAGAATCATTCATATTGACTAAGTTGACAAAGCCCTCCGTCCCCGTCAACTTAGTTGGCCCACAAGTCATCCTCCCACTATTTTGGGTCCCAGCTAGTAGGGGGGTATTCATTTTTTTGTGCGTAATAATGAGGAACTTCCTTGCGTGCGAAGATATAGCTGGTGGGTCTGACCTGTCAGCGGTGGGAATGTTTTTTTCGCGAAATACAGAGGCCCTTCCGGTGCGTCCTAGCTGTCAAGTGGAGGAATCATTATTTTGCGTGTAATAAGGAGGCATTTCCTTGCGTGCGGCCATGGACCCAGCTGTCAGCCTCTCCACACACAGTCTACTTCCGATGGTGTTGTTCGTTGACCATGTTGACCACTCTGCGCCGAGCGCATCCAAGGTGGTGGACGACGGCGAGGCCCCGGACAACAACGAGTCGGAGATGGGAAGACGCGGGAGTAGAGTCGCAGACGAAGAGGTGTACTAGAGTTAACTGGTTCTGGTGCGGTGTGGTTCGGTAGTCGGTGGAGAAGAATAGAAGGTGTGGAGAGGTGGAAGGATGGCCTGGCCAATGGTGGAGTAGTGCTTCACAGCGAAGCGTGCTAAGCAGAGCTGCTAGCAGCAGGAGGCGGGAGCAGGTGGTCCCTGCTGCGCTGGAGGAAGAAGACAAGAGATTAAAGATGGATGCCAGTCGTTGATGTAAATCCAACGGCTAACGATGTCAGAATTATTTGTTGACTAAGTTGACAATGACTTGCATTGGCTTCGTCCTATTGGCCCACATTTCAGCCTCCAAAAATGTGGCACATATTCAACCCATTTTTTCAGAATTTACGGTCTTTTTTGTGGGGTAGAATTTATAATCAATTTGATCTATTTTTTTTGAATTACAGTCCATTAGCTGGGTTGGATGAACAAATAATGTAGCATCCATACGGCCCATTTATGTTTTTCCTAAAAAATTACAGGCCATTTGCACTTTCTCGAAATACATGATTTTGCTGGGCTGATTCTAATTACAATGTTGGGGTGGACGCAACAATGTTATCAAAAAATAAACAGGGGCTAAGAATTTTGTTATATATATATATATTTATATTTAAATAATAAGTGATTTATTATTACATTTGTCCTTAAATCTTACCAAGCTTTTGTACACAATCACCAGGATTTTCGTTGGCAAAACAATCTAGGATTTTATTGTTAAGAAATTATTTTTATAAGTTAATAAGACGCGGGATATTGTTTTCTTACATATGTAAGTATCTATTAAATATATGATGACAATAACAATAATATATAATAACATATAAAATAATTTAAATATATATAATATAGTTAGAAGGGAAACATAAGTTGGATCAGGCGTTCCTATTCTTACATAGAAAAATAGAACAGACCTCTGCGTTTTCTTCAAAAAAATACATAAATTGGGCTGCCGATGTTTCAGGAAAAATAAAACCTCGGATCGGAGGTTCATAGGCCGGTCGATGTCGTGGGCTGCACATGTTAAAAAAGAAAGCCTAGACAGGGCAACCCAAAACCCAGCTGATACTTGCTGCCCCAGTGATAATAAATGATACCTGCCAGCTCCCCGGCTTCGTTGTGAATTTATCTCCTATAGTAACTACGTTGAAGCACCTAAAAAATGTAACTATGTTGACAAACCCGTGGGCCCCAACGTCAGTATAGCATTAGGAGGAAGTATTTTTTCGATGAGGCACTTGCTTGCGTACGACCATAGACCTGGTGGGTCCCGACTGTCCGCCTCTCCACGTACAGTCCTCTCCAGATTCCTCTCGTTTGTTCAGCATGTTCACAACGGCAGACAGTGGCATCACGACGAGCACACAAAGGCGCAGGAGGAGATCCGACCACCTGAGGAAGTGCCTTATTAGTAATGAAACAACTGAACTAGCCTAGTGGCCGAGTGACACTACCCGATAGCTGTTTCACTCGGGTTCGATTCCACCTATGCAGAGAAAATATCTCCAAATTTTTTGCATCTGCCTTTATTGACATGTGGGTCCCAATTGTCATCTACGCACACCATGTCCAACACTTGCCAAAACTTCGTCCCTCATTTTCTCTGTTTTTCGCACACTCGACATTGTGTGGGCATTTTGAAAATAGCATATGTTTTTGACTGTGCATCATATGAAGATGTGCTATGCATGAATGTTGATCAGCATGATGTTAACTGGCTGGTAGTTCCAGTTTCGACCATGAATAAAACTTACAACATGATGTTAACACTGTTTGAAAAGGCCATGTTAATATAAATGCTCTGCCTCTGAAAGTTGCAGTTTCTTATCTGAAACTGAACTTGGAGTTTCTTATCTGAAACTGAAACTTGTAGTTTCTTCTCTAAGAATCACATTGTCTGCACTTTTATACTCCTATAAAACTACATTTTTAAGTGCTAAAAATAGATCTCTAGAATTCATAAAATACTTCATATGCTCAATACTGCAAATCTGAAATTCAAAAGACATTCATATCTGAAAGTACTCTCGAAATATACAACACAAAACACAATTCACAACCTGCAAATACTGACAACCCTAAGCTCCTCCTGACAATTCACAACCTGCCCGACTATTGGGCTGGGGAGGGGGTAGTCCCTCCTATTCCTCGGCGGCAGACAGCCGCCCCGTGAGACTTTTGAACGATGAGGGAGAGGATGGCGGGGAAGCGTCGTCGGACCAACTGTTTTTCTCCTCTTGCAGTTGGGTTCGGTCGACGAAGACTCCACCAGCTCGCTCTGGCATGACACCCTCACAAACGGCACCTTGTAGATGCTCGATCCTTCAGTCTCTGGTGGATGCTCCATCTGGGATCGATACTCCCACCACCGCTCCCTCATGATCGGATTCGGTGAATTTGTTTGCTCCATGGCCTAGAGGAGCAGCTCTATGTACTCCGGCGCGACTCCCTCTGGGAGTATCGACGCCTTTTCGCTCTGTTGCAGATATTTGGCCATGGATGTCGCCGTCGCCGCTAGTTGGTCCTTGTTGTCAAACCAAGACTGTATCTCCAACATCCTAACTAGCTTCACAGGGTCGCCGTCTGCGATCCTCACGTATCGGTTGTACTCCTCCATCGATCTACTTCTCCACAGCACCTTCACTCGCCGGCAGTGGTTTTTGAATGGAAGGGGAGAGGACAGCGCTGGTTTTGGATTAGAATGGGAGAGGAGCGACGCTGGTTTTGGACTGGAACATGAGAGGAGGGGCGGTGGTTTTGAAATGGAAGAGGAGAGGAGCGGTGCTGCATTTAGATTGGAACAGGAGAGTAGCGGCGGTGGTTTAAGAGGAGAAGAGTGGAAGAGCGGCGCTGGTCTTGGAAGTATTTTTTTGTTTTGCATATTTTGGGTCAAAGTTTGACCACGTACTATATTTGACAAGCAAAATGTGAATGCATGTCACCAAAAATTGTATCGTTTGGTTCGTATCTGAATGTACTTTCAAATTATATTATTTTTGCAACGTATAACATATATTTTATTTGCGAAAATCATGGTCAATTATGACCCAGAATAAAAGGGAGACTAGTTAATGTGGGGTCGCTTTCTTAATTGAAGGGTAAATTGCTTTTGATTTTGATCCAGTCACAGCGCGCCGGCCCTCTCATCCAATCCTAAATTGCTGCCGCACGCTCCTCTCCCTCTTCTCCATTGCAAAACCACCTCCACTCCTCTCCATCATCTCCATTCAAAAACCACCGTCTCGCCTCTCCCACTTCTCCATTGCAAAACCACCTCCCCTCACCTCCATCATCTCCATTCCAAAACTACCGTATCGCCTCTTCCTCTTCTCCATTGCAAAACCACCTCCTCTCCTCTCCATCATTTCCATTCCAAAACCACCGTCTCGCCTCTCCCTCTTCTCTATTGCAAGACCACCGTCTCTCCTTCCTGTTGGGGAACGTAGTAATTTCAAAAAAATTCCTACGCACACGCAAGATCATGGTGATGCATAGCAATGAGAGGGGAGAGTATGTCTACGTACCCTCGTAGACCGAAAGAGGAAGTGTTTATCAACGCGGTTGATGTAGTCGTACACCTTCACGATCCGTCCCGATCAAGTACCGGACGTATGGCACCTCCGCGTTCGGCACACATTCAGCTCGAGGACGTCCTCACCTTCTTGATCCAGCAAGAGGGGCGAAGTAGTATATGAGTTCCGGCAGCACGACGGCGTGGTGATGTGTTGGTGAAGAGCAATCTCCACAGGGCTTCACCTAAGCACTACGCAAACTATTACAGAGGATAAACTAGAGGGGATGGGGTTGCCGGCACATGGCTTGGTGTTTCTTGATGTGTCTTGGGTGCTAGCCCTACCCCTCTATTTATATGTTGAGATTTGGGGTCGAAACTTGGAGTAAAAGCCTCCACAAAGTCAGTTTCACCCGAAAGGCAAGAGTCCTTCTCGGACTCTAGGGCCAGACGCCAGGGTTCCCGGCGTCTGGACCCAGACGCCAAGGACCCTGGCGTATGGCCCCTGGACTCCACAAAACTTCCTTTTGCGCTTTCCAAAAACCTTGCGGGCTTTCCCCTTTGGCCCAAATAAAGTGTTCTCGTACCCAAACATTTCGGGAAACATCTGAAACTCCTTCCGGTGAATTCCAGAACCCTTCCGGAGACCAAACACTATTATCCCATATATCAAACTTTATCTCCGGACCATTCTGGAGTTCCTTGTCATGTCCTTGATCTTATCCGGAATTCCGAACAACATTCGGTTACCAACATACATAACTCATAAATACTATATCATCAACGAACGTTAAGCGTGCGGACCCTACGGGTTCGAGAACTATGTAGACATGACCGAGACACTTCTCTGGTCAATAACCATTAGCGGAACCTAGATGCCCATATTGGCTCCTACATATTCTATGAAGATCTATATCGGTCGAACCTCATAACAATATACGTTGTTCCCTTTGTCATCGGTATGTTACTTGCCTGAGATTCGATCGTCGGTATCTCAATACCTAGTTCAATCTCGTTACCAGCAAGTCTCTTTACTCGTTCCCTAATGCATCATCCCATAACTAACTCATTTGTCACATTTCTTGCAAGGCTTGTAGTGATGTGCATTACCGAGAGGGCCTAGAGATACCTCTCCAATAATCGGAGTGACAAATCCTAATCTCGATCTTTGGAAACTCAACAAGTACCATCGGAGACACCTATAGAGCACCTTTATAATCACGCAGTTACGTTGTGACATTTGGTAGCACACAAAGTGTTCCTCCGGTAATCGGGAGTTGCATAATCTCATAGTCATAGGAACATGTATAAGTCATGAAGAAAGCAATAGCAGTAAACTGAAACGATCAAGTGCTAAGCTAACGGAATGGGTCAAGTCAATCACATCATTCTCCTAATGATGTGATCCCATTTATCAAATGACAACTCATGTCTATGGTTAGGAAATATAACCATCTTTGATCAACGAGCTAGTCAAGTAGAGGCATACTAGTGACACTATGTTTGTCTATGTATTCACGCATGTATTATGTTTCCGGTTAATACAATTCTAGCATGAATAATAAACATTTATCATGATATGAGGAAATAAATAATAACTTTATTATTGCCTATAGGGCATATTTCCTTAAGTCTCCCACTTGCACTAGAGTCAATAATCTAGATTACACAGTAATGATTCTAACACACATGGAGTCTTGGTGCTGATCATGTTTTGCTCGTGGAAGAGGCTTAGTCAACGGGTCTGCAACATCCAGATCCGCATGTATCTTGCAAATCTCTATGTATCCCACCTGGACTTGATCCCGAATGGAATTGAAGCGTCTCTTGATGTGCTTGGTTCTCTTGTGAAATCTGGATTCCTTTGCCAAGGCAATTGCACCAGTATTGTCACAAAAGATTTTCATTGGACCCGATGCACTAGGTATGACACCTAGATCGGATATGAACTCTCTCATCCAGACTCCTTCATTTGCTGCTTCTGAAGCAGCTATGTACTCCGCTTCACATGTAGATGCCACCACGACGCTTTGTATAGAACTGCCCCAACTAACAGCTCCACCGTTCAATATAAACACATATCCGGTTTGCGATTTAGAATTGTCCAGATCAGTGTCAAAGCTTGCATCGACGTAACCATTTATGACGAGCTCTTTGTCACCTGCATAAACGAGAAACATATCCTTAGTCCTTTTCAGGTATTTCAGGATGTTCTTGACTGTTGTCCAGTGATCCACTCCTGGATCACTTTGGTACCTCCCTACTAAACTAATAGCAAGGCACACATCAGGTTTGGTACATAGCATTGCATACATGATAGAGCCTATGGCTGAAGCATAGGGAACACTTTTCATTTTCTATCTATCTTCTGTAGTGGTCGGGCATTGAGTCTTACTCAACTTCACACCTTGTAACACATGCAAGTACCCTTTCTTTGCTTGATACATTTTGAACTTCTTCAAAAATTTATCAAGGTATGTGATTTGTGAAAGTCCAATTAAGCGTCTTGATCTATTTCTATAGATCTTGATGCCCAATATATAAGCAGCTTCTCCGAGGTCTTTCATTGAAAAACTCTTATTCAAGTATCCTTTTATGCTGTCCAGAAATTCTATGTCATTTCCAATCAACAATATGTCACCCACATATAATATTAGAAATGCTACAGAGCTCCTACTCACTTTCTTGTAAATACAGGCTTCTCCAAAAGTCTGTATAAAACCATATGCTTTGATCACACTATCAAAACGTTTATTCCAACTCCGAGAGGCTTGCACCAGTCCATAAATGGATCGCTGGAGCTTGCACACTTTGTTAGCTCCCTTTGGATCGACAAAACCTTCTGGTTGCATCATATACAACTCTTCTTCCAGAAATCCATTCAGGAATGCAGTTTTGACATCCATTTGCCAAATTTCATAATCATAAAATGTGGCAATTGCTAACATGATTCAGACAAACTTAAGCATCGCAACGGGTGAGAAAGTCTCATCGTAGTCAACTCCTTGAACTTGTCGAAAACCTTTCGCAGCAAGTCGAGCTTTGTAGACAGTAACATTATCGTCAACGTCAGTCTTCTTCTTGAAGATCCATTTATTCTCGATGGCTTGCCGATCATCGAGCAAGTCAACCAAAGTCCATACTTTGTTCTCATACATGGGTCCCATCTTAGATTTCATGGCCTCAAGCCATTTTGCGGAATCTGGGCTCACCATCGCTTCTTCATAGTTCGTAGGTTCATCATGGTCAAGTAACATGACTTCCAGAACAGGGTTACCGTACCACTCTGGTGTAGATCTTACTCTGGTTGACCTATGAGGTTCGGTAGTAACTTGATTTGAAGTTTCATGATCATTATCATTAGCTTCCTCACTAATTGGTGTAGGTGTCACAGGAACCGGTTTCTGTGATGAACTACTTTCAAATAAGGGAGCAGGTACAGTTACCTCATCAAGTTCTACTTTCCTCCCACTCACTTCTTTCGAGAGAAACTCCTTCTCTAGAAAAGATCCATTCTTAGGAACGAATGTCTTGCCTTCGGATCTGTGATATAAGGTGTACCCAACAGTCTCCTTTGGGTATCCTATGAAGACACATTTCTTCGTTTTGGGTTCGAGCTTATCAGGTTGAAGCTTTTTCACATAAGCATCGCAGCCCCAAACTTTAAGAAACGACAACTTTGCTTTCTTGCAAAACCACAGTTCATAAGGCGTCATCTCAACAGATTTCAATGGTGCCCTATTTAACATGAATGCAGCCATCTCTAAAGCATAACCCCAAAATGATAGCGGTAAATCCGTAAGAGACAACATAGATCGCACCATATCGAGTAAAGTACGATTACGACGTTCGGATACACCATTATGCTGTGGTGTTCCGGGTGGCGTGAGTTGCGAAACTATTCCACATTGTTTCAAATGTAGACCAAACTCGTAACTCAAATATTCTCCTCCACGATCAGATCATAGAAACTTTATTTTCTTGTTACGATGATTTTCCACTTCACTCTAAAATTCTTTGAACTTTTCAAATGTTTCAGACTTATGTTTCATTAAGTAGATATACCCATATCTGCTCAAATCATCTGTGAAGGTGAGAAAATAATGATACCTGCCGCGAGCCTCAATATTCATCGGACCACATACATCAGTATGTATGATTTCCAATAAATTTGTTTGCTCGCTCCATTGTTCCGGAGAACAGCGTTTTAGTCATCTTGCCCACGAGGCATGGTTCGCAGGTACCAAGTGATTCATAATCAAGTGATTCCAGAAGTCCATCAGTATGGAGTTTCTTCATGCGTTTTACACCAATATGACCCAAACGGCAGTGCCACAAATAAGTTGCACTATCATTATCAACTCTGCATCTTTTGGCTTCAAAATTATGAATATGTGTATCACTACTATCGAGATTCAACACAAATAGACCACTCTTCAAGGGTGCATGACCATAAAAGATATTACTCATATAAATAGAACAACCATTATTCTCAGATTTAAATGAATATCTGTCTCGCATCAAACAAGATCCAGATATAATGTTCATGCTTAACGCTGGCACCAAATAACAATTATTTAGGTCTAAAACTAATCCCGAAGGTAGATGTAGAGGTAGTGTGCCGACGGCGATCTCATCGACTTTGGAACCATTTCCCACGCGCATCGTCACCTTGTCCTTAGCTAGTCTTTGCTTAATCTGTAGTCCCTGTTTCGAGTTGCAAATATTAGCAATAGAACCAGTATCAAATACCCAGGTGCTACCGCGAGCTCTAGTAAGGTACACATCAATAACATGTATATCACATATACCTTTGTTCACCTTGCCATCCTTCTTATCCGCCAAATACTTGGGGCAGTTCCGCTTCTAGTGACTTTGTTTGCAGTAGGAGCACTCAGTCTTAGGCTTAGGTCCAGACTTGAGTTTCTTCCCCTGAGCAGCAACTCGCTTTCTGTTCTTTTTGAAGTTCCCCTTGTTCTTCCCTTTACCCTTTTTCTTGAAACTGGTGGTCTTGTTAACCATCAACACTTGATGCTCCTTCTTGATTTCTACCTCCGCCGCTTTTAGCATAGCGAAGAGCTTGGGAATCGTCTTATCCATCCCTTGCATATTATAGTTCATCACGAAGCTCTTGTAGCTTGGTGGCAGTGAGTGAAGAACTCTGTCAATGGCACTATCAACAGGAAGATTAACTCCTAGTTGAGTCAAGTGGTTATGGTACCCAGACATTCTGAGTATATGTTCACCGACAGAACTATTCTCCTCCATCTTGCAGCTGTAGAACTTATTGGAGACTTCATATCTCTCAATCCGGGCATTTGCTTGAAATATTAACTTCAACTCCTGGAACATCTCGTATGCTCCATGACGTTCAAAACGTCATTGAAGTCCCGGTTCTAAGCCGTAAAGCATGGCACACTGAACTATCGAGTAGTCATCAACTTTGCTCTGCCAGACGTTCTTAACGCCGTCAATAGCATCTGTAGCAAGCCTGGCACCCATCGATGCTTCCAGGACGTAATTCTTCTATGCAACAATGAGGATAATCCTCAAGTTACGGCCCTAGTCTGTGTAATTTCTACCATCATATTTGAACTTTTCTTTATCAAGGAATGCATTAAAATTCAATGGAACAACAACACGGGCCATCTATCTACAATAACATAGACAAGCAAAATACTATCAGGTACTAAGTTCATGATAAATTTAAGTTCAATTAATCATATTACTTAAGAACTCCCACTTAGATAGACATCCCTCTAATCATCTAAGTGATCACGTGATCCATATTAACTAAACCATGACCGATCATCATGTGAGATGGAGTAGTTTTCAATGGTGAACATCTCTATGTTGATCATATCTACTATATGATTCACGCTCGACCTTTCGGTCTTAGTGTTCTGAGGCCATATCTGCATATGCTAGGCTCGTCAAGTTTAACCCGAGTATTCTGCGTGTGTAAAACTGTCTTACACCCATTGTAGATGAACGTTGAGCTTATCACACCCGATCATCACGTGGTGTCTCGGCATGACGAACTTTGGCAACGGTGCATACTCAGGGAGAACACTTTTACCTTGAAATTTAGTGAGAGATCATCTTATAATGCTACCATCAAACAAAGCAAAATAAGATGCATAAGGGATAAACATCACATGCAATCAATATAAGTGATATGATATGGCCATCATCATCTTGTGCCTTTGATCTCCATCTCCAAAGCACCGTCATGATCACCATCGTCACCGGCGTGACACCTTGATCTCCATCGTAGCATCGTTGTCGTCTCGCCATCTATTGCTTCTATGACTATCGCTACCGCTTAGTGATAAAGTAAAGCAATTATAGGGCGATTGCATTGCATACAATAAAGCGACAACCATATGGCTCCTGCCAGTTGCCGATAACTCCATTACAAAACATGATCATCTCATACAATAAATATAGCATCATGTTTTGACCATGTCACATCACAACATGCCCTGCAAAAACAAGTTAGACGTCCTCTACTTTGTTGTTGCAAGTTTTACGTGGCTGCTACGGACTAAGCAAGAACCGTTCTTACCTATGCATCAAAACCACAACGATAGTTCGTCAAGTTAGTGCTGTTTTAACCTTCTCAAGGACCGGGCGTAGCCACACTTGGTTCAACTAAAGTTGGAGAAACTGACCCCGTTAGCCACCTGTGTGCAAAGCACGTCGGTAGAACTAGTCTCGCGTAAGCGTACGCGTAATGTCGGTCCGGGCCGCTTCATCCAACAATACCGCCGAACCAAAGTATGACATGCTGGTAAGAAGTATGACTTGTATCGCCCACAACTCAGTTGTGTTCTACTCGTGTATATAACATCTACGCATAAACCTGGCTCTGATACCATTGTTGGGGAACGTAATAATTTCAAAAAAATTCCTACGCACACGCAAGATCATGGTGATGCATAGCAACGAGAGGGGAGAATATGTCTACGTACCCTCGTAGACCGAAAGCGGAAGCGTTTATCAACGCGGTTGATGTAGTCGTACACCTTCACGATCCATCCCGATCAAGTACCGAACGTACGGCACCTCCGTGTTCAGCACACGTTCAGCTCGACGACGGTCGTGCCTTCTTGATCTAGCAAGAGGGGCGAAGTAGTATATGAGTTCCGGCAGCACGACGACGTGGTGACGGTGTTGGTGAAGAGAAATCTCCGCAGGGCTTCACCTAAGCACTACGAAAACTATTACGGAGGATAAACTAGAGGGGACGGGGTTGCCGACACACGACTTGGTGTTTCTTGATGTGCCTTGGGTGCTAGCCCTACCCCTCTATTTATATGTTGAGCCTTGGGGTCGAAACTTGGAGTAAAAGCCTCCACAAAGTCGGTTTCACCCGAAAGGCAAGAGTCCTTCTCGGACTCCAGGGCCAGACGCTAGGGATCCTGGCATCTGGCCCCTGGACTCCGCAAAACGTCCTTTTGCACTTTCCAAAAACCTTGTGGGCTTTCCCCTTTGGCCCAAATAAAGTGTTCTCGTACTCAAACATTTCAGGAAACATCCAGAACTCCTTACGGTGAATTCCGAAACCCTTCCGGAGACCAAACACTATTATCCCATATATCAAACTTTATCTCCAGACCATTCCAGAGTTCCTCGTCATGTCCGTGATCTTATCCGGAACTCCGAACAACATTCGGTTACCAACATATATAACTCATAATACTATATCGTCAACGAACGTTAAGCGTGCGGACCCTACTGGTCCGAGAACTATGTAGACATGACCGAGACACTTCTCTGGTCAATAACCAATAGCAGAACCTGGATGCCCATATTGGCTCCTACATATTCTACGAAGATCCATATCGGTCGAACCGCATAACAATATACGTTGTTGCCTTTGTCATCGGTATGTTACTTGCCCAAGATTCGATCGTCGGTATCTCAATACCTAGTTCAATCTCGTTACCAGCAAGTCTCTTTAATCGTTCCATAGTTCATCATCCCATAACTAACTCATTAGTCACATTTCTTGCAAGGCTTGTAGTGATGTGCATTACCGAGAGGGCCCAGAGATACCTCTTCGACAATCGAAGTGACAAATCCTAATCTCGATCTATGCCAACTCAACAAGTACCATCGGAGACACCTGTAGAGCACCTTTATAATCACCTAGTTACATTGTGACGTTTGGTAGCACACAAAGTGTTCCTCCGGTAATCAGGAGTTGCATAATCTCATAGTCATAGGAACATGTATAAGTCATGAAGAAAGCAATAGCAGTAAACTAAAACGATCAAGTGCTAAACTAACGGAATGGGTCAAGTCAATCACATCATTCTCCTAATGATGTGATCCCGTTTATCAAATGACAACTCATGTCTATGGTTAGGAAACATAACCATCTTTGATCAACAAGCTAGTCAAGTAGAGGCATACTAGTGACACTATGTTTGTCTATGTATTCACACATGTATTATGTTTCCGGTTAATACAATTCTAGCATGAATAATTTATCATGATATGAGAAAATAAATAATAACTTTATTATTTCCTCTAGGGAATATTTCCTTCACTCTCATCTTCCAAAGCTAGCACTGGACCACTCAGAAGGACATTTATGGAGAGGATGCAGCAGCGAATCAGGCAGATTGCCGGCAGCGACCAGGCAAAGTTAGCCAGGTTGAAGGAGATCCTTACTTGGTTTGACAATGAGTGGGAGATTTTGAGGACGGTGAGGGCCACGTGGCAATGTATGCGAAAGAGCGAGACGACGGTGATGAGGGCAGCGATGTACATGTACTCCTCGTCGGCAGTCACGCCACAGTCCTTCGAGTTCATCGAGTATCTCCTCTGGGCGATGGAGCAGACTGATTTGCCCAAGCCAAAAGTCAGGCGGAGGTGGTGGGCGTACAGGTCGAAGGTCGAGCACCCAGAGGATAACAAGTTGATCGAGTATGGTGTGCTGTTCGTGAGGGTGCAGAGCCAGTCGGAGCCACATGAGTATTCGTTCTCCCACCGCAAGAGGAGGCCGGATGGTGCGACGTCGCTTCCCTGCCGTTCTCCACGGTTCCTTGGACGCTTGCCTCATTTTAACGGCGGCGGTAGGGTTTAATGTAAGCTTCACACTAACGTAATCTTCCACCTGCTCATGCTTACAATCAGTGTGACAGCTAGTGAAAATCATGCTTACAATCAGTCTCTGAGTACTATCCAATCACCCTTAAATAGCTCTGGAACTTTGGGTCAAAGTTGTGACACTGTGTACAAATAAAGAAAAAAATAGATTGGTGCTTCGTTCAGAAAAGAGTACTCCCTAGAAAACTGCCAATATAAGCTACTAGTATTTGGTTAGAGGATTTGCTGCCGAGAAAGATCCATCCACAGAGAGCGCCACACATCCCACTGGTGGTGGTGGATGCCAATGCATGCATGGAGCATGGTTGGTGTCGGTAATTTTTACTTGGCACACCTCGCACTCTGCATATATGCCGGTTCCATCCGTACATTTGTGCAGTTCCACCAAAATGCAGCTGAATAACCCTGTTTGCATAGATAATGAAAAAGCGTGATTACATTATAGTGGCACTAGTTGATGAAACACGCAAAATAAATATAAGAAAATATTGCGATAGTATCATAGTATGCCATGCTGCGAGGGCAAGATGGGCCCTGCGGCGCCTCATACGGTACGCCACGCCTCATACTGGAAATCGTCCCAAGTCTCCCCGATACACCTTCTTCCAGTGATGAACATCAGTGTACAGGGGTAGTACAAGGAGGGGCCTTGAGACATTCAAATCTCTATTTTTGTGCAGATCAACTAAAATTAAGCACCCAAGTTTGCAGAAATGCTTAAACATTAACAATGGGACTAGTTGATGAAACATACATTAACGAAGAGAAGCACTTTCTTGTAGGATTGAAAGTATGTCTAGAGGGGGGGGGGTGATTAGACTACTTGACCAAATAAAAACTTAACCTTTTCCCAATTTTAGTTCTTGGCAGATTTTAGCTATTGTAGGACAAGTCAAGCAATCATCACACAATTCAAGCAAGCATGCAAAGAGTATATTGGCAGCGGAAAGTAAAGCATGCAACTTGCAAGAATGTAAAGGGAAGGGTTTGGAGAATTCAAACACAATTGGAGACACGGATGTTTTTCCCGTGGTTCGGATAGGTGGTGCTATCCTACATCCACGTTGATGGAGGCTTCAACCCACGAAGTGTAACGGTTGCGCGAGTCCACGGAGGGCTCCACCCACAAAGGGTAACGGTTGCGCGAGTCCACGGAGGGCTCCACCCACGAAGGGTCCACGAAGAAGCAACCACCCACAAAGGGTCCACGAAGAAGCAACCTTGTCTATCCCACCATGGCCATCGCCCATGAAGGACTTGCCTCACTAGCGGTAGATCTTCACGAAGTAGGCGATCTCCTTGCCCTTACAAACTCCTTGGTTCAACTCCACAATCTTGTCGGAGGCTCCCAACTAACACCTAGCCAATCTAGGAGACACCACTCTCCAAGAAGTAACAAATGGTGTGTAGGTAATGAACTCCTTGCTCTTGTGCTTCAAATGATAGTCTCCCCAACACTCAACTCTCTCTCATAGGATTTGGATTTTGTGGAAAGAAGATTTGAGTGGAAAGCAACTTGGGGAAGGCTAGAGATCAAGATTCATATGGTAGGAATGGAATATCTTGGTCTCAACACATGAGTAGGTGGTTCTCTCTCATAACATATGAGTTGGAATTGTGTATGTGTTCTGATGGCTCTCTCCACAAATGAAGAGGAGGTGGAGGGGTATATATAGCCTCCACACAAAATCCAACCGTTACACACAGTTTTCCAATCTCGGTGGGACCGAATCAAAAAACTCGGTCGGACCGAAAAGGTAAACCTAGTGACCGTTAGAGATTTTCGGTGGGACTGACATGCAACTCGGTAGGACCGATATGGTTAGGGTTTGGGCATAACGTAATCTCGGTGAGACCGATTACACAAACTCGGTGGGACCGATTTTGGTAATAAGCTAACCAGAGAGTTGGTCAGGCAAACTCGGTGGGACCGATTTGCTCTTTCGGTGAGACTGAAAAGTTACAAAAAGGAAACACTGAATTTACATTGCAATCTCGGTGGGACCGATTCGCTCTTTCGGTGAGACCGAAAAGTTACGAAAGGGAAACAGAGAGTTTGCAATCCCATCTCGGTGAGACCGAGATCCCTATCGGTAGAACCGAATTGCTAGGGTTTGGCAGTGGCTTATGACAAGTGAAACTCGGTGGCGCCAGATAGAAAGAATTGGTAGGACCAAGTTTGGCTTAGGGTTTAGGTCATATGTGGATATGGGAAAGTAGTTGAGGGTTTTGGAGCATATCACTAAGCACATGAAGCAAGAGGCTCATTAAGCAACACCTCATCCCTCCTTGATAGTATTGGCTTTTCCTAAAGACTCAATGTGATCTTGGATCACTAAAATATAAAATGAAGAGTCTTGAGCTTTTGAGCTTGAGCCAATCCTTTGTCCTTAGCATTTTGAGGGTTCCACTTTCACATCCATGCCATGCCAATCATTGAGCTTTCCTGAAATAGTCATCTTGGAATAGCATTAGCTCAATGAGCTATATGTTGTTATGAATTACCAAAACCACCTAGGGATAGTTGCACTTTCAATCTCCCCCTTTTTGGTAATTGATGACAACATATAGATCAAAGCTTCGACAAATGATAATAAGCATGAAATATATCGTCGCTTTGAGAAGTATGTGACAAGTGAGAGCTCCCCCTAAATTTGTGCATATTTAAAATTTGCTTTGGACTGCAAATGCACAAAGAGTTAGAGTCATGGGTTACTCTTCCATGTCACATACATCTTGGTGGAGCGCTTAAAACGATAAGAATGAAATACATGCACTCATCACCAAGAATAGTGAATGATCACATAAGATAGATAAGATATATCAAGCATGCATAAGTGTAGCTTATGATCAAACACATGATCATCAATGCCTCACGAGCAATGACATAGTATCTCAAGAACTCAAAAGCAAACAAAGTTCGAAAAACCACCAAATAAAGCAAGAGAAAAAAAAGCAACACTCTCTCTCTCGAAGCCTATGATCTATACATTTTCTCCCCCTTTGGCAACAAGTTACCAAAAAGTTCCTAGAAAATGCATAGTGCTAAGTTGACACTCAGGCTTGATCTTCAGGTGGTGGTGGAGTCCGGAGCACTCCAAGGACGAAGCCTTCTGTAGACGTGGTTGGAGTTGAGGCTGAAGTGGACGCTGGAGCTGGTGGAACTGAGGCTGTAGCTGGTGCAGACGTGGTGGCTCTGGGGTTAGCAACTGGCACTGCAGACGACCTCGGACCTCGTGGCACTCTGGCAAAGGCATCAATTGTAGTCTTGCCTCTCCTCTCCTGCATGTCATCCTGGAGCTGCTCCACTGCAGTCTGAATCTCTGTCACTTTGACATCCAAGTCATAGAACTTTTGTTCCATGATCCTCTCTAAGCTTGCCTGGTTCTGAGTTAGGGTAGCTAGTCCTTGCTCAATCCGCAGGGTGGATGCAATCAAGTAACCAAGCTGCTCTTGTTTGGTTTTCAGGAAATATTCAGATGCCTCCTCTTGAGTAGGCATCTTGGCAGCTTTCTCCTTCCTCGCCTTCTCCTTCTTGGCTTGTGCTTGTGCAGATGATGGCTCATTCTCAGTCATGACCACTTGATTATCTTCAAAATCTGGACGGATGGGCAGGTGTTCCTTGTCCAATAAGTATATCCCCGTGCCCATCTTAGAGTTGATGAGCTCCTGAATCTGTGGGGCATATCCACAACTCCTCTTCTGGTCTGCTGCTGTCCTCTTGATTGTTTCAATCATAAGGCTCATGACTTTGAATTTATGTGGCACGTCAAAGATATGAAGCAAGTTGATCGCGTGGCCCCTGATCATCTTGTGATCTCCAGACTTGGGCAATAGGGTGTGCCTAAGAATCCAGTTGATGGTTGGCAGCCCTGACAGAAGATAGTGTACTGAGCCAAACTTGAACGTATCAAGTGCTTCATTTGGAATCTCCTTGTACATGTTTGACATTGAGTTGTGGTCCATCTTCTTCTTGGCATAAATGTCCAAGTCATCGTCATGCTCTTCTGGGGCATTAATTAGCTGAGCCCATTCAGCAACTGTAGACTGGTACCTCGTACCCTCTGACATCCATACAGTCCTGCCATCTGGATAGAAATGGGCTGTGGAGTAGAACTGCATGATGAGTTCCTCGTTCCACTTTGTGAGCTTCTGCCCAACAAAGTCCTCTACTCCACATGCCTTGAAGCTGTCCTGCACTCCAGGGTAGTACTCTTCGTTGTCCTTGATGTATTGCCAATCAACCCATCTCATATCATAGACAATTGGCTTCTTGTCTAGCAGCACTGTCTCATAAAAGTCTTGTTGCTCCTTGATGTGAAATCTGTAGTCAACTGCAGTCCTTCTCCTTGAAGCATACAGGTCTTCTTCTCTCCACTTCCGGAGCCCTGAATCTCTCCTGAGTTTCATATCCTCAGCCACAGGATGAGCATCGTTGTGGTCTGGGATCTTGGGCTTGAGCTTTCTAAGAACATTCTCTTCTTCTTCTTCTGCAGCTTCAGGCACTGGGGCCTTGTTCTTCTCAGTAGCTGGGATGCTTCTTGTGTTCCTCTTTGGCTTTGGCTTTGGAGCTGGCTTGGCCTTGGAAGCAGCTGCCCCTATTCTTATGGCATCACCCATCAGCTTGGGTGCCTTAGGTGCTGGTGCAGCTACCTCTTCTTCTTCCTCCTCATCTTCCATGATGGAAGCCTTGCCAAGCACTCTGGCTACAGTTTTCTTCACCCTTTCTTTCCTCTTCTTGCCTTCAGCAGCAACTGGCTCAATGGGAGTGGGCTTCTCAGTTGAAGCTCTGGCCTTTGACATAGGCTGCCTGCCTGCTGGCCTTTTGATCTTCATCCCTGGTTTTATGCCCTGTGTTGGCTCAACTCTCATGGAAGTTGCTTCCTCTTCTGCCACATAATCCTCATCTTCTGAGTCTAAGGTTCTCTTCTTTCTCTGTCTTGTGGCAGCTTTAGGCAGATTGCTAGGGGTGCTCCTGCTGCCATCATCTGAGGAACTTGAGGGACTAGTGCCCTCACTCATCTGCACTTGCTACTCTGACAAGTTCTGGCTATCACTTTGGTATGACATGATGCAAACTCTGACTGCTGACCCTATGAATAGGTTATAGATGAGATAGAGTGGATAAGCATCACAAAATGCAGAGATTTTTGTAAAAGAATAATTCAAAAACTTAGTTTTAGTTTCCCACTGAAAGCATCTCGGATCTACCGATTTCTAAACTCGGTGATACCGACGCAGTTTTGGCACCTAAACTAGTGAACTCGGTCAGACCGAGTCATAGTTCGGTGGCACCAAGACTGCTAGGGTTTCACAGAGTTCCAAAATCGGTCACACCGATAAGTAATTCTCGGTCAGACCGAGTCTCACTTGTGCAATGGCATAAGCCAAATCGGTGGGACCGAGTTTTTCAACTCGGTGGGTCCGAGATGGTTTCGGCGGAAACCTAACCCTAAAATTTTCGAATTAAACCTAATCTACGAGTTCATTGACTGGATAGAAGTTTAACAAACGTGGCAAGAATCATGATGATCACAATGTGCTAAGAATCGGATTGGGGAATAGCACAAAGATCGAGTCCATACCCTAGTTCGGCGGAGACTTGCTACGGCAGCAACGACGGGGTTGAATTTCCGTTGACGGCGACGGAGACCAGCGACTGGAGGCGGCTGGCGGCGAGGAGACGATCCGGAGACCAAGTTGGCAGAGCAGGCTATCGCGCGGGTGAAGGGGTTTGGAGAAATTTCCAAATTTTTGCCCGTGACTATATATAGCCCGACCCTGTCGGTGTGACCGTGTGGAACGACTCGGTGGCACCGAGATGCAAAACTGTACACAGTTATTGCAACTCGGTGTGACCGAATGGTTCAAATCGGTTGCACCGAGATCGAAAACCTAGATCAACTTAATGATCTCGGTAGGACCGAAAGTGGGGTATCGGTTATACCGAGAATCATAAAGAGGTTTTGGAAGTTTAAGTCTATGACGAATCGGGGACTCCGAGCGCTCCTCACACAGACTGGTTCGAATCTGACTTGATCAAATTTTGTGATGTAGCATGAATAGAGTTTGAGACGAGAAAAGCATAGATAGCTAGAGGAGGTTCTTAGGCATTCTTGTCCATCCACTTGGCAAAAGAAAATAAAACCAAACAATCAAAACAACAAGTGGATGTCCTTGAATGAGTAAAATATGCAACCAACATGCTCACACAATAAGATGGCAAATGAAATATGTGACAAGGCATGCACAACCAATTCTAGCATCTATCAAGCAATTTGCGATGACAAGGTCATTTATATATGAGTATATTGACTTAGGAGTCAAGTGAGAACACTTGATCATAGGTCATACTCATCGTTTAAGCTCAAGTGGGGTTACCACTTTTACATAAAGCATTGTTGTGTTCACATCTTTAGAGTTGCTTTAGCTCAAGTCTTAGAGTAAAGCTCCCCCTAGATGTGATATCCCCCCTTAGAGGGATGAACTAACCTCGGGTTTTGTCGATGATGACTTCATGTAGATGTTGAAGATGTGGATGCTCAATGTTGATGTAGTTCACTTGGAGCTATCCCTTTGAGTGAATTGCACTTTCAATACCTACATGGGTTAGTCCCGCAAGGAACAAACAAGGATATCCATAGACATAGAGTGATGCACACACAAGATGATGTCCATGAAAACTTTTAGGTTACCTTGTCCCTTGTCTTACCAACAAGAGGGTTTGTGACTCCTTGAACTAGTGCAAGATGTGGAAGTTGATTGCACTTGTTCTTGCCAAAATGATAAGAGTGAAGTATGTTGGCGGAGTCACCCTCAAGAACTCTCTAGTTCTTCTTCTTTTGGATCCACACCATCTTGATGGGAATCCTTGGAGTTGTAGTCATACTTGATGAAGTGGAACTTGAAGTAGTCTTGGGAATCCACTTGACTAAGGTCTTAGGAGCTTCTTCAAATGCATCAATTTCCTCTTGAAGCTTGTCCTTGCCTTTTTGCTTGTAGTCTTGTGGTGGAAGATCATCTTGAGCTTGTGTCCCCTTGAAATAAGTATCATACTTTTCTTGTTGAGGAACAAACTTTGTCTTGGGGTATTGATCTTCTTCCCACTCAATTCCATTGGCATTGAACTTTCGTTCAAAACCAACACCTTGATTCTTCCGGTGCATTCCTTGCTTGCGCACAATTTCCTCGAATTGCTTACTCCCGGCAAGGCTTTTGTACACTCATTTATCTATAATTCCCTTCAATAAGCTATTTTCTTGCTCAAGTGTAACTTGGCTAAGAGAATCATTAGTGGAATCAAGAGAACTACTAGAAGCAACAATATTGGATTTAGCATGATCATTGTTACTGCTAGAGGAAGAATCTTTCTTGTTCTTGTTACTAGACTTGACTTGAGGCATGTAAGTGGATAAGAGTAAACGCTTGGCAATGTAAGGAGAACTTTTCTTGCAAAGATCATCATTGATTGCTTTTAAGAACTCATGCTCTTGCTCAAGATTGAGCTTTTCAAAGCGTAATTTCTCATGAGCTCTTAAAAGTTCTCGATGATCTTCGAAGATAGTTTCATGAGCTAACTTAAGAGTGTTTAGTTCTTTAGTTAGAGCCTCAATCTTCTCCTTATCATTGTCATTAATTTTATCTTGATTAGCATGATTAATTGACGTTTCATCATAGTATTCATCACTAGAGTTGTCAACAAGCAAATCATCACCTAACAAGTCATCTTCATCACTATTGAAATCAACATACTCGGGGTGTGTTACCTTAGGACCTTTGGTCATGAAGCATCTTCCTATTCCTTCATTTGGTGAGTCAAATATGTCGTAGGAGTTGGTTGACACAAGTGCTAGACCGGCAACACCTTCATCTTGAGTATCTTCGGAGTCGGAGTGATAACTTCTCTCGGAGTGGCTGTCGGAGTCGGAGCCGGATACCCATTCACCAACATGAGCTTGATGTCTTCGTTTTGTGTAGCTCCTTGATGATTTTTCCTTCCTTTCTGAATCCTTGCTTCTCCGTGAGTATCTTCGTTCACAACGATCATCTCTACTCCTTCTCTCTCTTGGTGGTGATTCTTTGCTTCTTCTTTTTGGAGAATCTTCTCTTCTCTTGTAGGGAGCCGTACACTCATTGGAATAGTGTCCGGGTCTTCCACAACTATAGCAGTTTCGCTCTCGACTAGAAGATCTTTTGTCATTGTAGGACCTTGACTTGAAGCTTCTATCTTTGCTTCTACTCTTGTAGAACTTGTTGAAGTTCTTCACCATTAAGCTCAATTCTTCATTGAAGTTTTGTTTCTCACCTGATGATGTAGGGGCTTCACATGAGGCTTTGTAGGCACCACTTGATTTGTTGTGAAGTTCCTCTTTATCCTTAAGTGACATCTCATGAGCAACAATTCTTCCAATCACCTCCGTTGGCTTGAGATCTTTGTAATTGGGCATCATTTGGATCAATGTGCACACGGTATCATATTTTCCATCCAAGGCTCTTAGAATCTTCTTGATGATGAATCTATCGGTCATCTCTTCACTTCCTAAGCCGGCAATCTCATTTGTGATGAGAGCAAGCCTAGAGTACATTTCAGCGACACCTTCACCATCCTTCATTTTGAACTTGTCAAGTTGACTTTGAAGCACATCCAACTTGGATACCTTGACGGAGTCGGTACCTTCGTGCATATCAATCAAAGTGTCCCAAATTTCCTTTGCATTCTCAAGACGGCTGATTTTGTTGAATTCTTCGGGGCACAATCCGTTGAAGAGAATATCACAAGCTTGAGCATTGTATTGCAACATCTTCAACTCATCCGCGGTAGCTTCACGGTTTGGTTCTTTCCCATCAAAGAAGTCACCTTGCAAACCAACACACACAATAGCCCAAACGGCGGGGTTATGTCCAAGAATATGCATTTTCATTTTATGCTTCCAACTAGCAAAATTAGTACCATCAAAGTAAGGACCTCTACGGTGATAATTTCCCTCGGTAGACGCCATACTCTCCTAGGTTGTGAAACCAAGGCTATGACCACCAAAAGCTATGGAGATCAGAGCAAATGGGGACCAAAGCTCTGATACCACTTGTAGGATCGAAAGTATGTCTAGAGGGGGGGTGATTAGACTACTTGACCAAATAAAAACTTAACCTTTTCCCAATTTTAGTTCTTGGCAGATTTTAGCTATTGTAGGACAAGTCAAGCAATCATCACACAATTCAAGCAAGCATGCAAAGAGTATATTGGCAGCGGAAAGTAAAGCATGCAACTTGCAAGAATGTAAAGGGAAGGGTTTGGAGAATTCAAACGCAATTGGAGACACAGATGTTTTTCCCGTGGTTCAGATAGGTGGTGCTATCCTACATCCACGTTGATGGAGACTTCAACCCATGAAGGGCTTGCCTCACTAGCAGTAGATCTTCACGAAGTAGGCGATCTCCTTTCCCTTACAAACTCCTTGGTTCAACTCCACAATCTTGTCGGAGGCTCCCAAGTAACACCTAGCCAATCTAGGAGACACCACTCTCCAAGAAGTAACAAATGGTGTGTAGGTAATGAACTCCTTGCTCTTGTGCTTCAAATGATAGTCTCCCCAACACTCAACTCTCTCTCATAGGATTTGGATCTGGTGGAAAGAAGATTTGAGTGGAAAGCAACTTGGGGAAGGCTAGAGATCACGATTCATATGGTAGGAATGGAATATCTTGGTCTCAACACATGAGTAGGTGGTTCTCTCTCAGAACATATGAGTTGGAATTGTGTATGTGTTCTGATGGCTCTCTCCATGAATGAAGAGGAGGTGGAGGGGTATATATAGCCTCCACACAAAATCCAACCGTTACACACGGTTTTCCAATCTCGGTGGGACCGAATCAAAAAACTCGGTCGGACCGAAAAGGTAAACCTAGTGACCGTTAGAGATTTTCGGTGGGACTGACATGAAACTCGGTAGGACCGATATGGTTAGGGTTTGGGCATAACGTAATCTCGGTGAGACCGATTACACAAACTCGGTGGGACCGATTTTGGTAATAAGCTAACCAGAGAGTTGGTCAGGCAAACTCGCTGGGACCGATTTGCTCTTTCGGTGAGACCGAAAAGTTACAAAAAGGAAACACTGAATTTACATTGCAATCTCGGTGGGACCGATTCGCTCTTTTGGTGAGACCAAAAAGTTACGAAAGGGAAACAGAGAGTTTGCAATCCCATCTCGGTGAGACCGAGATCCCTATCGGTAGAACCGAATTGCTAGGGTTTGGCAGTGGCTTATGACAAGTGAAACTCGGTGGCGCCGGATAGAAAGAATCGGTAGGACCGAGTTTGGCTTAGGGTTTAGGTCATATGTGGATATGGGAAAGTAGTTGAGGGTTTTGGAGCATATCACTAAGCACATGAAGCAAGAGGCTCATTAAGCAACACCTCATCCCTCCTTGATAGTATTGGCTTTTCCTAAAGACTCAATGTGATCTTGGATCACTAAAATATAAAATGAAGAGTCTTGAGCTTTTGAGCTTGAGCCAATCCTTTGTCCTTAGCATTTTGAGGGTTCCACTTTCACATCCATGCCATGCCAATCATTGAGCTTTCCTGAAATAGTCATCTTGGAATAGCATTAGCTCAATGAGCTATATGTTGTTATGAATTACCAAAACCACCTAGGGATAGTTGCACTTTCAACTTTCTTTATCTACATTGGAAATGAAATGATAGAGAGGACACTCGCTCTATTTTGACTGTATTATTACTTCATTTTATCAGTGAGACTAGGGTCGAGCAGGTGGCAAACGAGGTGTACCGTGCGTTGCAAGGATGAAGGCCGGGGGTGCTTAGACTGGGATGCTGAAGCTGGCTCTTTCAGTCCCTATCTTCCCCCTGATGTTTCTGTGGTAGCATTTGGGTTGTAATCCAAACTTGGTCGAGCTGGTGCTGCGTCCCCCTACCTGCCTAGCTTATGTGGCGAACTTGTCTCCTGCTAGTACTCAGTCCGTTCTAGTAGTAGTTGCATAACTGCCCGTTTAAACTGAGATGTTGTTGGATAATGGTTCTCTATGGTTGGGTTTCTTTAATGAAATCAGAGGGAACCCACTCTTTCGATATATAAAAAAATCAGTGGCACTACCGGTGCCAAAACATTGCCTCAAATTAATAGTGCCACTAGATTAAGGTGCAAAATAATAACATTACTGCTTTATCATGACAGTGCCAAAACAGTAGCACAAGAGTAGGATCAACATGCAGGATCTTTGGCAAACGGTCAGACCAAAAAGGAGCATACCTCGTGATGGGAACCACATCTGCAGTCAACGCCATCGTAGAAGGGATGACACCAGTCACCAACATGGATGATTCAATTCATGGGACCTTTTGGTGCAGTTCACCTAAAATGAAGCAATGTCCCATGAGCTAGCAGCTTCTTCTTCTTTTTTAAGAAAAGGCTCCAGCCCCGGTTCCATTTCCATCAGAAAACGAAACCCACAGAGCTTCTTCTTCATTAGTTGCAATAAAATTGAGCAACATCAAGGTTGGTCGTGAAGCTCCTGGAATGTTCAACTATAATTTGGATATCATTTGTGCAGTTCTACTAAGATCAAGCGTGAAATGTATATCTCTGTTTGCACAAAAAGGTGGAAAGGAGGGTGACTAACAAGTGATGAAACATGCATCAAATGAAAAAAAGCATGTTCCTTATCTGAATGGCAATCGTACAAGGACAGTAGCAATTTCTAGCAGCATTGCTAGATATTAGTGTGGGCATTAGGATTAACTATGACAACCGTTAAATATGACATTAATTTAATGGTGCGATTGCTTCATTCTACCAGCAACATTACATTAACTGCTTCTACAGAGTCAGTATTTGGGCACGAGAGAGTAGGCGGACCAGGACAGTTGCATCTCTAATGAAAAGAAGCAACTTATCTTAATGGGAAATTTAGTAGGACATGAAAAAAGTGCCATTGATTCATATTACTGGAGGCATTACATTGAAAACAACATTGGTTTAACGCGTCCTTACTTTTAACAGTGCGACTGCTACATTTTACCAGTGGCATTACATAAGAGCGGCTCGGGGCAACAAACATCCGAAGAGGATATCTGGGTTGGTCCCGTTTTTGTTCGGTATATAGCCACCTTATACTATGTGAGGCTAGCAAATCTAGTGCTAGACTTACTCTGTTGACTTGTCCCCCAGTCCCCACTTTCTTTCCTTTTTCAACCAATAGATCGGGTTTATATTGAGTTTGTACTGCGTTCCCTTTATTTCCCTATTAGACCTAGAGACTAGTTGGATAGCCAGTCTCTGCTAGTTTTCGCCCCCATTATTTCCTCTTTCGACCAAGTCCTAGATTCAGGTAAGAAATCTTCCCCCACCCCACCCCCTTTCTTCCTTGTTTGAACCAAGTAGTACTAGATTCGAGTGCATGAACTAGTTTTACCTCTTAACAGTAAAAAAATAGGTGGTTTTCGAACAACTGATCGATCCTATCTACGAGGGGCCCTGAGAAATAGTAAAAGATACAAATGCAGCGACGTCAGGAGCTCGGGAAGTAGAGCAAGGCCGGTTTCGGAGGAATTTATACCTGAGGGTTGGCGGGATGTCGCTAGGTGGGCGGCGGGAGGCCGGATCTGCCCACACTACGGCAGCGAGGAAGAAGGGGTGGGAGGCCCTCCCTCGCCAGCGATGCTTGGGAGAGAATGCAAGGCACGCTGATCGAGACACGCCGGCAGTGGGTAAGAGCCGTCGCCAAGGATGACCGCGTGAACATTGCACCTTCTCTCCATCCCCGACGGAGAGGATCCGGCTGGATCTGTGACCAGCGGTGAGTAGAGAGAGAGAGAGTGTGGCCACCGCTGTTGTGTTTAGATCTGGAGAGGACGAGACAGTGTGAAGAGAGCAACACTAGCAAGCAAGCGCGGATGCTCCTGCCTATATAGTGGAGTACTAGTTTTCTTTTGTCTACCGGCCAGAACCGGCTTGACCTCGGCAATGACTGTCAAGAAGTCTTCATGCACGTGCCCCGGAGGCGCATTTGTCGTCATTTTGATCTGAAGCACCGGAATATAACATATAACACGAAAAAATGCCACATGACAAGAAATCATAACCTCATTGCCCAAAGGAGACAAGATGAATCCCGACAGACAAACTAGACGAGGATCTAAGCTCAAATTAAAGATAAACTCGTAGAAAAGGGGTCCGTCGATAGATGTCCTAATTAACATAGCCGGCTTGACCTAGATGGCAACCGAGTAGTCTTCGTGCATGTGCCCCCAATGACTAGCCCAACTCAGTTGCCGCTGTTTAACCCTCGCAGTGATCTGAAGCACATGACACCTAATTTTGTGAGATGACAAGAAACCTTTTTTAGATTTCTCACCAGAACTACAACCCTGTACAACACAGCCTGCACGATATGTAGACGATAGCCAATCCAGGCGTGTCTGCTGGAGTCTGGTCACAACATGGATGAACTGATCTTTCGTGTCTTGCAGGGATCGTCCAGGTACCAACGTATGTACTCCTACAACACTTCTCTAGTAGTACTATCACTCGTCTCTCTCTTCTATTAACTCACCCGACTTGCGGGGCCGAGGAGTGTGCCTATGGTCGGTTCTCAATTGCGGTCCCACATGTCAGGACCCCGATTCCAAGTCACATCGATCTAGCCAGTAACACCTCATATCACATTGCAGCCTCACGCACGGTATCCCAGGGGTGTCGCCTTACCATGGCCCGGGACCGTTTGCGCCTTTTAGCTCACGTATATGATAGTGTCGCTAGCATCCATATGACAGAGAACCCGGGCCGACATGGCTAGTCGTGAACCCAAAGCGGCACAGGCCTATGGAGACAGGCATACATGAATCACATCGAGCATGTCGGTCATCAGCGAGTGATTCCGGGCTGTAGCACTGGGCTAACAGGACTCCGGGGAACCCGGGCTATAGCAGGCTAGACAGGACTCCGGATGTCACCGCGTGACATTTCCCCGAAGGGACAGACATAGGAACGAAGTGAAACACATGCCGACCAGTCAAGTGTCCTGAGCAGTAGTGCTGGGCTAGCAGGACTCCGGTGAACCGGGCTGTAGCGGACTACTATGGCTCGAGGAACACTAGACTACATTTCCCCATAAGAAAGGCTGCCAAGGATAAACAACTAGATTGTCGGATCCCACTCGTACCAAGCATTTCAATCATACACACAATATGCCCGATATGAGTACATACAACATGGCATCACAACAAAACTCTACAACTCAAGTACTTTATTTAAAGGCTCCAGAGAGCCATACATAAGATGTTCATACAAGTAGGGGCCACACGACCCAACACTCAAGTCATACAATCATACAAGCACAAGCGAAAGTAAATACTATGGGTACAGACACTAGAAAGCAAGAAGGCTTTCGAAGCCTGTCTATCTACATAGGGCCCTCCATGGCCAAGATCACCACCTGGGTGGCTAGTCACTCGTCGACATCAAGCTCTACGTAGAACCCATCAGAGGGGGCGGTGTTGTCGTCTGAAAACAGTAATTAAGCAAACATGAGTACAAAGGTACTCAACAAGTCTTACAACAGAACCTACTATACATGCTCATTCTCAAGAAGGTGGTGGGGTTATTGCAGCAAGCCAGCTTTGACTCTTGGCTAGGCTATCCTATGGAACTCCACTAGTAAAATAGTTTTCGCACACGAGTCTACTAGTCACCAACACAATACTCCACCGGGGATCCTCCCTCGTCATCCTATGAGAGGGCCATCCTCGGTACTCACACTTATCTTGAGTCTTTTAGTAGTAACCATTAACTTGTCTATGAACTATATAGGCAACCAAGTAGTCCCTTACCGCGGACGCAGCTATTCGAATAGTTTTATACCCTGCAGGGGTGTACTTCGTGACACATGTTTCCACCACTTAGCGTCTGCACACGACATGTGCTCAGTAGACTTCAAGCGAAAACCGACGTGGGTGTAGACCACGACCTGACTAACCTCACAAGTCTCTAGTCCAGGTTTATCGCCTATTCAGGTTCCATCCGGAAGGAAATCCGGCCGGGGTGTCTTCAACGGCCCCAAACTATGTGTACAAGGTCCCGAGACGCCAAACGGGCGCCCGGCATACCCGGCCACAGTGTATCTACCGCATCATAGCCCACCCCTAGGGTCAGCGCTACGCACGGCCGCCAACACATAACCTACAAACACCAGAAACTAGTTGCAACTCCTAGACAGAGGGCGAGAGGGGTCAGTAAGTCGAGCGGGGTCATATTTCAGGGCCCAATGTGTGGTAGTAGCTGAATCTTAAATCACGCATACAGATCTCAGTTCTTATGGACGGCCTCAATGAAACAACCCACCATGTACTCCTACATGGCCTCTCATCGATACCTTTACCAAAACATGTTCAACACATCCCTCACATTACTGACATAATCATTTCACTCTAGCCCATCACCTGGATGGACCAGACCTGACATAACTCTAAGCATAGCAGGCATAGCAAGGTAGGAATCACATGCATGGCTCAATCAACTCCTACACATGCTAGTGGGTTTCATCTAGTTACTGTGGCAATGACAGGTCATGCAGAGGATAAGGGTTTAACTACCATAGCACACAGCAGCTTGAATCGCGTTGTCTTAATGCAGTAAACAAGAGCAGAGGCGAGAACATGGGTTTGTATCAGAATGATCAATGGGTTGCTTGCCTGTTGTAGTGGTAGTAGGGTATTTCCCTTCAGACGGATACTCGGGGTTATCCTCGGAGGCAGAACCTACCACGAAAGACACACTAAACATAATCAACACATGACAATATGCAACAATATGATGCATGCTATGACATGGCAAAATGAATGTGTCTTGGCCTAATGCAAGCTAAAACAGGATGGAATGAACTCATTTGAATCAAAGATTCAAATGTTAGCTCATTTAACATGGCCTTATTAGTGCATTACCTTATTCTGCTTAAACAGCAAGGTTAACTTGTTTTGTCATGCATGAAACCATTACAGATGGATAGATTGAATTTTTCTGATCATTTTTCATATATAAATCTTTGCATTTGGAGCTATGGTTGATTTTCTATGATTTTTAGAAGTTTTGGCTATTTTCTGGAATTTCCTATTAAAGAATAAATCAGTAATTGAATTAATGCGTCAGCATGACATAGGTGTGACATCAGTGGTCAACTGGGTTGGCCAGGTCAAACCTGACTGGTGGGCCCTATCTGTCAGTGTCACAACTAATTAACAGAATTAAATTAACACTAATTAGCTATCAGTGGGGCCTGGGCCCACATGTCAGTGACTAAACTAATTAAATTTAGTTAAAACTAATCCTAAACTAATTAGCAGACCGACCCCACCTGTCATAGACTCAGGGGGGGTCAACCTGGGCGCACACAGGGGTCAAACAGAGTCAAACTCGCCGGCGTCTAGCCGCCGGCGAGGCCAGACGCGGCGGAGCAGTGCGGGATTTGCACTCCGGCGACCAAATGGGTGGCAGAGACTATCTACGTGATGCAGGGAGGAAGCCACGTCAAGTGGTGGCAGTGGGTGGAGCTGGGGTGGCCAGAAACGTCGCCGACGACGAGTTTGGCGGCGGCCGGAGCTCGGGTGAGGTCGAGCTAGTCGCTAGGGGGCACGGAGAGGGGCGTGCGGGGGTGCTACGGGCTCCTGCGAGTGCGTGGAAGACGAAGGCATGCTCGGTGGCGTCCCAACGTGGCTATGGCCACGACGGCGACATGCGGTGGCGGCGGCGAGCTTCGGCTTCGATGGCGGAGGTGGTTAGAGGACGCGAACGAGCGCGGGGAGAGGGGGAAATGGTGGCGGAGCTCAGAGCGGTTGCAGGGGAGCGAACGGTGAGCTCGGGGAAGGGCTGGAGCGAGCGGGGCGGCGAATGGGATCTCCGGTGGCCGGAGTTGAGGACGAGCTCGGTGCAGCATCTCCGGGGCGAGCGAGCGCACGGGGCTCGGCCTACTTGATGTAGTCGACAACGGCGGAGCTTCCTGGCTTGACGGGGCAACGAATGGACGACGGTGGCTGCGGTGAAGCTTGTCGGCGGTGATGGCTGCGCTCGGCAAGAAGATGGGGAGAGAGCCAGAGAGGGGGAGAGGCCACGGGGAGAGTGGGAAGAAAGTGAGGGAGACGTGGGGGTCGGCGTGGCACTCGTGGAGGCCTCCAGGGCGTTGGCGGAAGCAGGAGGTGGCCGGCGTGTGGCTGCGGGCGCCGGCCACGCGCTCCTTGTCCTCCTGGCGAGAGGAGGGGGACGACTGGCATAAGCCAGTGGACTGGGCTGAGCCGGGTGGGCTGGTGGGCTGCGCCAGGTAAGTCCTTGATCTTTCTCTCCTTTTCTGTTTATTTATTTATTTATTATTTCTGTCACTTCAGGGCTTTATTAAAAATGCCAGGGCATTACCAAAAATCATAAAATTAATCATGGCCACTGCTTAGAATATATCCAACAGCAAACATTTTAGTTTATCATTATTTGAGCATTTAAAATATTTTATAGCATTTAAATGCCCAAATGCAAATACCATAAGGATTAATCCAATGACCTTTGATGTCCTAGAAAAATGTGCACCATTTTTGTCAAAGGTTTTAACCCAAAACAAAAAGGGTGGGCTTTTTAGAAGGGCATTTCAGGTTCATTGGAAAAGTTTTTAGTAAACCCTAGTTGTT
>NC_041380.1:206573706-206583761 GCF_002162155.2 Triticum dicoccoides
ATTTAAGAGGAATTTAAACATGATGCACACTCTAATGCTTGAACTAGCTAGGGTGTGACACCACATGTGTTTGCAAACGCAATATGACACGCGTTCCATTCGGAGAGCGGCGTGCCAGACCGACCGACCGTCTGGGGTGCGACGCGAACGCGATGGGCGTGCTATATACTCCGTACATGTGTACTGCCGTTTTCTTGAGGCTTTGCTCCATGGCGCAATCCATGGATACAAAATTAGTATACTATACTATTTAAAAGTCGAGGGCGGGGCTTCTCCCGCACGGTAGGCGGGGTAGTTCCGCCTAGTCGGTTCGACAGAGACGCGAGAAGATGAGGGAGTAGGCTGCTGCAAATGTAGGGCTATGTGATTTGACAGTGAGTTGCTACTTGACAGGTGGGGCCCGGTGATTTGACTTGCCATTATCATTTTAACTATGGCGCTATGACCGGCGTGAGTCTCCCGATTCTTGACCACCTCCATACAGGTGCCTCTCTCGATGCTCCACCATGTAGAGGTTGGCTCTTCCTTGAGAGCCCACTCCTCCACTTTTTCCTTGCCTCTTTCCCCCATATATGCAAAAATGCCATGTAAAGCGGGCTTATAGCCCACTATTGTACTTGATCCTACAGGTGCTAAGCCTGCCACATAGGCATAAATTCTGATGTGGCAAGTTAATTAAGAAGAGAGAGACTAGTTTGGTGACCCTAGGAAGAAACGGTGATAAGCATGTGTACCTAGATGAAGCAAACTTAGCAAAAAAAACTAAGCACCTCATCTAAGCACCATTTCATTGGAAGAGGCCACTCCTTAGCAAATGCAATAAATACTACGAAGAAAGAGATAGAGAGAAGTAAACAAAAAAATACTCTTATAGCCAACCTTATAGCTAACCTTGTTGTATGAGTGACTAAGTGATGACTATGTATGACTTGCCAACATCAGATAGCCTAACACACCGTGTTAAATCTCCAAGGGTGCGACCGCGCGAGCGAGGCGATGGTCATGGTAGGCACGACCATGATACGGGCTGCTCGCAGCCCTTGGATCTGAGATCGAACGGTTGCATGCTAAGTTGCTGAAAATTTGCAGAATAACCCTCCCGGATAGGATATTCACCCATAGGTCTAGAATCACGCCATGCAACCATTCGATCTTAGATCCAAGGGCTCTCGGAAGCCCGTATCATGGGAGAATGGAAAGCTTTGTATCACCTGTAATTTTCCCGACGCTTGACATGACATCGAAAGCCATTTAATTGGGCGTCGAGTAGACATGCCATCTAATTGCCCCCCATAGTACTGTGCATGAATCCATTTATCCACCAGGCAAGCCACTACCCTGCCATTTGCACGCGCCCCCACTCGACATTTTTACAATCGATAAACTGCTCCTAGTTGTCCCATCCTTTCACATTACGGCAGTTACACTAATCCTAATCCTCCTCCCAAATCCATGGCGTCCCAAATCTCCATGATTGGCGGTGAGTACAAGGTTAGAACCATCACCGGCGATGAGTTTGACATCATCTACACCCGTTCTTCCGCAACAGTGAAAGAATGCCTTGCTCGCTTCAAACGCATGTTTGAAAACTCAAATGATGAGTGGGTCGCTGGGCTAGATGTTGAGTACACCACAGTCCTGGGAAGCGAGAAGAATCTAAAGGAGGCAAAGAAGAAGAAGCCTACCGTGATCCAGGTTTGCGTGCATGACTTATGCTTGGTCTACCACATATGCCATGCCGCGTTGAGTGCGAGGAATTTAAGAAGTTCCTCAAGGGCGGCCGAGTCAAATTCGTTAGTGTAGACATTGGGAACGACAAGTAAATCCTGGGTCGGATAGGCCTCATTGTAGGCGACCCCTTCGACCTCCAGAAGGAAGGGCTGCCGCCCTCCCGTGATCAGCCTTCAATGCTGACCCTGGCTGGAGCCATGGTTCATCCTTCGTACGGTGAACTGAAGAAACCTGGACACACGTTTCATCATGCATGGCAGTGGACTGTACTAGATATAGACCACATCCACTACGCTGCAATGGATGGCTACCTTTGTTTCAATATCTACAAGGGTTGGATGAAGAGCAAGAGCCAAGAGTGTGCTTCAAGCAAAGAAGTATCGCCCAAGAGGAAGAGGGACAAGGACGAAGTCGAAGACGTGGACGAGGACTCCGAGTAAGATGGCAGTGTCGTTGCTCATGGTGGTTCTAATGCAGTGTCTACCGGATTAATTGCTTAGTTTAATTTCTGGTGTGATTAGTTTTATTTGAGGGGTGTGTTGTGCTGAGCCCCCAGCAGAACTATGTTATGTTTCTTCTCGTTATATTTCGTACATTTCATGTTTTAGTTGGTATAGTACTACCACTCGTTTCTACACATTATATACGTACAATATATATGGCCAACATCATATAGCCAGCAGTTTAGTTGTCAAAGAATTCCAGGGTGCTTAGTTTTATTTGAGGGGTGTGTTGCGCTGGACACCATTAACTTATCATTGTGAGAATCGGCTTATTTTTGTCATGTAACATGGTTAACGGGTTTGACGTGAAAATAACAATGTCTAATGGCATTTCTGAGCAAACATCTAACTTAACGATCACATTTATTAGATATCTAATTGCATTTTGAGCAGACATCTCACGGATCGATGGCATTTTTTGAGTAGTTGTAACTTCTAATGGCAAAACTGAGTAGTGATACACAACTAGTGGCATAAATAATAAGAACCCAAGAATTAAATAGGCATGCTAATTTATTTATTTCTTTATTTCTTATACCTTTGTGTGTGAAACAATATATGCCGCCTCCCCCCAGATTTTCTTTACAGAGGCAACATAGAACTATATGATTGCCCTGTTAAATTTTTGGAATTATTCCGGGTTCGTTTGACCTTTTTTATACATTAATTGACTTTCTGGTCATTTAGTGTGCATAATTCAAATTTGAACTACAAGCACATGCTCCAGTGCACCAAAGTTGATTGAAAATGACACGTGTGTCCTCGGGTGAATTCCTAGGTCCCATGCAAGAAATGGGAATGAAATTCAGACATCTGGGCATCATGGTTCGGCCGAGAACATTGAGAAGCTTGGTTTTAAAATTCTAGTAAATCCAAAACACACCTGAAAATCATGAAACCTGGCATGGTATCATGTCATGGTACTACCATGCCGTGGTAAATTTTTTTGCAGAATAGGAACAAGTTTTGGTATAAGTTTCTTGCAAACCGGAGCTTCTCTCAAGAAGGCTCGTGGTTCTGAGAGGGAACGTGTCACCTTTGTGTGCATAATTGAAATTTTAAATACAAGCAATGCTCTAGTGCACCAAAGCTGGTTGAAAAATCACATGTGTGTCCTTGGGTAAATTTCTAGGTCCCATGCCAGAAACGGGAATGAAATTCAAACATCTGGGCGTCATGGCTCGGCTGGAAACATTAAGAAACTTGGTTTCTTAATTCCTGTAAATCCAAAACACACATGAAAATCATGAAACTTGGCTTGGTGTCATGACATGGCACCAACATGCTGTGGTAATTTTGCTGTCCAATTTGCGAAGGCGCAAACATTAACAATCAACAAAGTCATTTTGGAACAAGTGCTGTCACGTTACAATCGGAAACACAAGTATTATTGAAACCGTGGGTGTTCTATTTACCATTTACGTGCTGCCACGTGTCCCCTTTCTTATTAGCTAGGAGGCATCGTGCAGGGTGGCTATTTGAGTACGGGAGGCGTGCGATCAGACCCCTGCGGGTGCTTATCGGGAGGAGAGCCCTTTGACCTCCATCTGCCGTCCACCTCTCTCCCAAGGTCTCCATTAATGGCGCCCGAGCCTCTGTTTAATGGCATGGTAATGTCTCACTGGACTGAGATTTAAGAGAGAAAAAAGAAAATCTGAAAAGAAAATTTTGCATGGATCTTGATGTAAGATCCGAGAGACCTATATAGCATCTACTGCGACTTATAGCAAGACTGATGAATATATATAAGGACGACGCGAGTGGATAATAATTGTCTTACATAATCAGGAAGATAATTAAAAAAGCCACATGCGGCTACGCCCGAAATACACAAGGGCAAAAGAAGAAGGAAGATGCACACAACGATCTGGCTCGCTGATCTCTACTTTCTTTATGCGCTGCAGGTCGCGAAGACTAGTTCTCGCGGCGGGAGATGATCTCTTTCATTAGTTTCATGTCCTTAATACGCTACTTGGCAGCATCCATGGATTCCTCCACCAGCCTGTTGCGCTCGATGCGGAGCATGGCATTCTCGTCCATAAGTTTCTTGATGATGACGCCCGTCCTCTGCAACAAGGCAGCGATCTCCTTCTCCTGCTTCGCCCTTCTGGAGATCTTCGCCCTCAGCAGGTCACGCTCGCCCCAGAGCTTTGCATTGCCCTCCCCTAGTTGCCGGATGACGCCGGTAGCCTCGTCCTGCAATCTCACCTAGCTGAAGATCTGATCCATTCGGCTATGGACCATCGCATGCATGCGCCTGTAAGAGTCCTCGCCTGCCCGCGAGAAATTTTCCCAGGCCGCCGCGGCATGGCGGGACCTCCGTGCTGCTTTGGCTGTGCGGTGGGACATCTTTGCTGCTTCCGCGGCATGGCCGGACTAGTTTGCTACATCGATGATGCGGCGGGACCTCTGTGCTACTTCGGCGGCCCGATGAGACCTCTGTGCTGCTACTGCTGCGCGGCTGGACATGTCGGCTGCTTTCACGGCGAGGCGGGACATCTCTCGTGCTTCCTCTTCCATGCTCACCTCTCCCTGGTGGAAATCTCTCAACCCAGAAGTCACTCTGGCCATGGCTTGATTGACTTGATTGTTTTTTGTGGATGAGGAGTTGAGGAGGAATGTGTAGTCATCTTAGCATAGTAGTATTTATAACCGAGTACTACTAATATGCTCCTAAGTGGGAAACCATTTAGGTTGTGATCGGTGTGAACAGGCTTGCAATTAAATATAGCGTGGTAGTAGTAGTAATTTGGAATGTGACGAGACTCGCTCAAAATTTATTGACGGTTCTAGTTTCGACGTGTGGCACTATTCCCGGATGGCATAATGTCGGCACGTTTTCTCGGCCGTGGTGTAGCATATGCCATGGTACTAGTTCTTTTTCTACTGCTATGCACGCGCAATAACTGGCACCATCGGATACATATCTTACGCTTGGCGTTCGACAGGAATAGCCTCGTGACGAGCTATAGACTACTCTTTTTTTCAGACGCATTACACCTATCTCTCAGGACTTCTCGCACGCACCATCACTGCTCCCTAGGTCGATGCCACCCACATACACTTGTACTCTGAGAAGAGGTGCACACACACACTCGTCCTCTCTCACACACGCATCTGTAGCTATGAATTGTAGTGTTCTCAACCATCCGATTGGCTCTATCATAGGTTTCACATTGCTCCTTGGCCTTGAGATTGAGAATTTTAAAACATGGAGGCTAAGATGGAGGCGCGAGGTTTTGGTTAATGTGAGGGCCGCACACGGCACCAACACGACACGAGCTTCGTCTGCCTGGTGCGCATGCAGTCGGGTGAGTTGTCCAAGTATAGACACAACCAGGCCCTCGTTGGTATCCGTGCCTCGACTTTGGCTAGTCATAGTGGAGAGTAACATAGACTAGTTACTAGTCTATGTTACTAGTACCTTCATAGTGGGTAGTGTCATATAGTATATGCATAATTTGGCGATGAGCGCTCTCTATATGTACCACCTTTTTTCTTTAATTTCATCTTGTTAGTTTTGCTTCATGGCGCAATCCATCGATACTACTACTGTACAAATGTATACATTTTTTAAAAGGCTAAAGGGCGGGGCAGTCTAGCTTGGTCCTTTTAACGAGAGGCGAGGGCCTTTGTGATTTGACGGCTCATTACTGCTGGAAGACAGGGTCTTGTGATTTGACTACTCGTATAAATGTGCCGACGACCTGAGGAGGAGCAAAGAACCATGCGGTATACTCAAGTTTTCCACTGGAGTAGTACTACGAGGGAGGAGCACGAAACACGGTAGCCCAGTGCCATATGGCGATAAAAAATGATCAAATTTGCTAGTCGTCTCATTGTTAGCATTGTTCTATTCATGCCTCGCAGAGAACGTGACACATGCGGCGAAACACCCGAAGCAAAAGAAGAAACACAGGAGCAAAAGAAGAAGGAAGATTATCACCCCAAATGATCTAATTCTCCATGGAGTCGTAACTGCTTCTTCATCGCCTCCATGACCTCCATCTCCTTGCGCATCTCCTCCGCCATCTTCTTCATTCTGTCCATGATGCGAGATTTCTCGACGCGAGCCTTCATCATCTGTTCGACGACCGCATTACGTACCTTGATAGCAGTCGGGTGCTCGATGCGGAGCTTCGCTAACTCCTCCTTCTATTCCATGATGAGGGCCTGCAACATCTTCATTGAGGAACTACTACTCTCATGCAGCTTCTTCCAGCCGACGTTCTTCTCCTTCAGCAGGTCGAGCTTGTGGCAGAGCTTCGCCTTGTCCTCCTGAAGTTACAGGATTTCGCCGGTCGCCTTCTTCTCCGAGGCAATGCTCTTCTTCAGCAGCATCACCAAGCCAGCGGTAAACTCCCCCTACTTATTGAGCTCAGCGGGCATGTCGTCGAGGCTCTCCTTCAGTAGCTCCACCAAGCCGTGGATGAACTCCTTCTGCTTATTGAGCTGATCGGGCATGCCGTCGAGGGATAATGACTCCAACGCCGCCATCTCGGCATGTTTGCCTCCGCGGCTAGGGCGCTTCTGGGAGCCATCGCCAGCCCGTGAGAGATCTTTCGAGGTCTCTGCGTGGCGGCGAGCCCTCTTTTTTTTCTGCAACCTTGGTTGCTGCTCCCTTGTTACGAGTGGTTCTCGACCTAGAGCTCTGCGCACCGGACATGGCAAGGACGAACGAAGAAGAAGCACTTATGAGGAGGAAAGGTAGAGTAATTTTCGTTAGGTAGTTCCCCTTTTTATAACGTAAGTACTAGCACTAGTACTAATACCTGCATAGTGGGAACACGTTCAGGTTTGGTAGGTACTAGTAGGTGTGAGTAGGCTTGCACTTAATTTTAGCACTAGTACTTTCGAAGGTGATGAGAACAAGGTAAAGATAAATTGATGGGTTTTGGTTTCGAGGCCCGAAACGGCTCCCGATGAGTTTAGTGGAACATAAATTTCAAGTAAACTACACTGCTCAGATGCGTAAATATTATGTTACTTTCAAAAATTGGCACAAAATACAAAGGAGACCAATGGAAGTACTACTAGCAACCCATGATTTAACTACTCGCATGCGCGCAGTGGAGTAGTAATGTCTTTCTTCCGCCCTCACGTCCACTCAATTTGCATGCGCTGTATTAATTGATCATCAATGAAGTGAAGGACTTTACACGCGTCAAATTATCACATGGGGTGGATCTTGGTACAAAATGGCGTCCGCCCGTGTACCCGCGTGTGCGTGCGAGGGAATGAGTGCGTGCGTGGCATGCGTGCACATCTTCGCTTCGTGCATGTACCAAAAGTGTGGCTCAAGGAGGACGGGTACATTCTTCTGGAACTAGCAGCACGTCACTATGATCAATCCACACAAGGATGTTGCGACAACGCCTCCACATGTGCCACGTGGCTTCATGAACTATAAGAGAGACACTATGTAGCGTGCCATTGTGTTTTTCACATACTCGAAGTACTAGTAAGGTACACGTGCATTGCACGCGTCAGATTTTGCAACCAAATTATGAATAAATACCACACTATAGCATGTAAGCTCTGAGTCATATATGCCTGATGTAGACCTTCCTTTAATTCTTATAGTTCATCTCATTCAGAATCAATTAGTTTTTATAAAAGACCTAGGGCCTCTTTGATTCGTAGGATTTCCAAAACACGGGAATAGGAAGAACATGGGATTAGAGTGGAATGTCGTCTTGAATCCTACATGATTGTATGAGTGTTTGAGTGTGCATAGAAAAAACGCAGAATTCTTTCAAAGAGGTTTGAGTGGATGGGATGTTTCCTATGAAATCTAGTGCGAATGAATATGAAGGAGTGCACAACTGCGACATCAATATTTAGAGAGAGGGGGAGAGAACATGCGTTGTTGCGCGCAGTGGCAGAGCCATGAAAAATGTCCCATGAGCTAGGGGGCCAAGCATTGCTAATCCTTTACGAGGAGGGCCAATTCATCAACTTAAACCAATTTTACCAGCAATTGTCTAATGATCACATTCATATTAGCCTCGATATATAGTGATGTTAGGGGGGGGGCAGGGCCCTTGCTGCCCCTTGTCTTCGCCATTGTGCGCGCGTTTGAGAGATGAAGAGAAAGGCATGGATGATGAGAGGGGGGCGTTGGATATATAATTAATGTGGGAGTATTAGTTATATATGTAATCCTATATAGAGAGGTATAGATTGATCGATGTGGATGTGGGAAAGAGGGTGAGACCTCACTAGATATATAGATTGATCGGTTTATGTGGAAAACTACGAAAGACCTAGCTATACACACACATAGAGGAACATCGATCGTTGCGCATGCACGTGAGAGATAGATGTGTGTGTGTGTGCCTTCATGGGAGACCGACCTGAAGAAAAAGATTGCATGTGTGCGATGGATAATGCTGACTGGTAGTGTGTGTGCATGCATGCACGAGAGAAAGTTAGTTTTCTTATAAAAACTAGATGATTTTGAATGAAATGAACTATACGAATTAAACGAACATCTACATCATGCATATATGACTCAAAGCTTACATGCTATAATGTGGCATTTATTCATAATTTGGTTGCCAAATCTCATGTGTGCAATGCACGTGTACCTTACTAGTCTAAAAGGTGTCTCTGTGTGTGTGTGTTGTGCGTGTTAAACACATTGTACGTAGTATATCATACTAGTCTAAATTGTCTTTTTTGGGTACACGTTAAGCTTGTTCTCCCAAAATTTCAAGCCGCACCTTGTTATGCCAAAATTTCAAGCTAGCGTCTCTGTCTACCGTGCTGCGAAACTCCTGCCTCTTCAACCCGCGCCTTGTTACCCCGAAATATTTAAGATAGTAAATCTTTCTCTCGTTGTGCTCCGACAACTCCCTCCATCTCAACCCGCGCCTTGCTATTCCAAAATTACAACGCGTGCGAAAACTCCCACCTCCTGTGAAATCCCGACACGCGAAATGCCCGTGATACCCCTGAACCGAAAGAACTGCCTCAAATTGGTGGGGGTACTTTCATAACTTACCCCACATTTCAGACAAGCGCGTCCCTAAGCCATGGTTCCCCACTCCCATCCCATCCATCCACCCATTTGTACACCAAGGCCGGGAAAACCCACGAAGCCCCGCGGCCTCCTCCGTCCGCCACCCAGCTGGAGCCTCTTCCCCAACGACTCGTCCACATCAACACCTCGACGTCCCTCATCCACCGTACCGAATGAGGATCCGTTGTTGATCTGGTCGTCCCGCTGGTTCAGCCACCCCGTCCTCCACCTCCAATGAGCCGCCCCGACGTTCCCCTCATCTTTCGCGCCACCTCCATTCCCAGACCGCTGTCTTCACCTGCACTACCGGAAGAGCATCATCATCACTGTTTCCTCGGATGAAGCTGCGGCCTAATCGGTGCCACCAAAGAGGTTGTACACTAATCACCACATTTTCTTCTTGATTCGATCTCACGGTGCTGCCGGCGCTTAGTCCTGAGCCGACACGGCACGGCTCCATCCACGGCAGCGTCGCCGGCCACTTCCTCCACGACGTGCTCCCTCGGCGGCGACGTCCATATCAGTAGGAGCTGCTGCTTTAGCTCTCGCTCGCGCTGCTGCTCTACTCTTGCTCTTGGTCCCCTGCCTTATCTGCTCTTGCTCTTGCTCTTGCTCTTGCTGCTGCTCTCGCTCTTGCTCTTGCTTGCGATGCTGCTCCAATTTAGCTACACTTCAGTCGACTAAATCGACTTTTGGGTCAGTCGATTTTCAGGGGGTGGGGGGCTCGCCGGAGTTAAGGAAGAACCAGCCGCAGCGGGGAGGGGGGCTCACCGGAGAGGTACCCCACTATCTATCTT
>NC_041380.1:206584235-206603934 GCF_002162155.2 Triticum dicoccoides
GCTAGAGGGAAGGCCGGGGCGGCGGCAGACCGGCGGTGGGGAGTGTTTTCGGGGCGGGCGGGGCGGCGCATCGCCAGCCGCGGGCGGCTGTTTGGCCGGTGGTGGGTGGCGGCTCAGGGGGTGGAGGTTGAAGATGAACTGCAGGCCCTTGATTTCGTATCCAACGACTGCAAAATCGACTGACCAGAGATGAAAAAGTCAGTCGACTGACGTGTAGCCTCACCTCTAGTGCGTTCAGTTTCGACAGTAAAATTCAGTTTTGACAGCAAAATTCAGTTTTGACAGCAAAATTCAGTTTTGACAATCAAGTTCAGTTTCGACAGTTAAGTTCAGAGATGAGCGGTTGATGTATTTTACATCTAGCACTTTGTGGTTATGTATTTTACGTCATCTATTGGAGATGCTATTAGAATTCCACTTAGGTTAATGCTGTCTCTCTTGTCCCGCTTCAGCCTCAGCGTCGTACAACTCACCGGAGTTGCTCCAACGACGAAACCCTCCATCACAGCGGAGCAGTACCTTGGGCTCCATCTCCAGATGCCTAAGATCTTCTTACCCTCCTCCGATAGCCAAGTCAACCGGAGCATCCTCACCGGCCAACCCAATCACGCTGAGATCGACATGGCTTCGCCAAAGAGGTTGTACACTTGTTGCATATCTTTTTTACTCTACATGTTATATATATTGTCCACTAAGCACACGGAGTAACTGGAAATACGATTATTTTATCCTACTATATGACAAGCAGTGAGGTACCAGGAAACTTAGTTATCCGTGATGGACTCTCTTGAACACCATCATTATTTATCTTTGCGCGTTTGAGCTGTGCATTTGTCGATGGCCGTGGGAGTTGAGCTAGTAGGGCAGTGGCCTGGGTCCAAAGTAATAGAAGTAGCACAAAAACATTTTTTAGTGTAGGCTTTTCCTTGCTCAAGCCTGCCTACTAGAATCGCTAGTGCTAGAAAGGAAAAGTGAATGAAAAACATGGGAATTGGAAAGTTTCGTATGGTACTACTTTTCATGAATTTGGTGCAAAGGAATGGAGCAAAGGAAAACTGTAGGATTTGTTCCTTTAGTGTCTCCTTGAAAGAAAAACCGTAGGAATTTTAATTTCCACTTGTCCTCCTTTTCAAATTCCTATTCATGAAGCACAAGACTAAGAGATAGTAGCATAATAGCATTATAACCGTACAATTTCTTGTGGTTTGTCTTAATCTCACCATGCTTCTTTGCATCCTTTGATCTTCCAATTCTTGTGAACCAAACACCCAGATTGGCAGAAATCCTGTGTTTTTAAATTCTCTGTTTTGCGCATGCATTCCTATCCTATTCCTCTCTATTTCCTATCCCTGCATTGTTAGAATCCTCAAATTCAAACAAGCCCTTACACAATTACTTCTGTTACATATATGTGTCAAAGAAAACCTTGTGTAGTTTGTCCTGCTCCTGTGGTGCTGTGTTCCACCCCAGCTCAGCTGCTCCAACGATGGAAGGGTTCACCACATCAGGGATCCGCTCTCAAGACTGTCTTTCGCAGCCTTAGATCTTCTTCCCCGCCGCCGGCAGCCACGATAACTGCATTACCATCATCAACTGAGCAGATGACCTTGAGGACTACACGGGTCCGCAAGAGAGGTCGCACTCTTCCATGTCTGCTTACGTTATGCATCGCTTAATATGATGACATGCTACTTTATCATCGTGTTCACCTATTAGACTCCGAGTCAAGTTCAAACTTATGCTGAAACTTGAGTTTTTAAATGGTTGTGGGGTACATATTGGGGCAACAATCAGTACTATCTGTCTACTATCTGGTTACTCTCGGGTGTCTACTATGAGTTTCTTGTTGGGTGCAAACAAAAATTAAAGGAGCCATTATTTGTATTTTTTTAACTAAAGCTATTATCTGCCTGCTATCCTTGGTTTTGGGTCTATCCACAGTTTGCTACCATCACTTTGGATTTGTGCATGCACTCCTTACATAATCTCACTATGTTTTATTCCTATGCATGTCAGTTATTGTACACAATGGAACTGAACATGTAGGGCAAAAGAGACGAGCCTTGCATGGCAATAAAATTTCATGCAGACGTCGCTCCATGGTGGGCGCAAAGGCAGCACCCCCCTCCACCCATTTCGGATCGTAATCAAGAGGAAGATAACTATTCTGAGGGGGATTCATAAGGAGAAGACCACTCCTATTTACCCCATGTGGTCATCGCTCTAACTTGGCATGCTGATGTTGGTAATATCATGCATATGGTGCCTTGCATTGCTTACTGTATACATCAAAGATGTCATCTGCTTAGTTTAGACATGCTTTGTGTCAATGCTATCTGTTTAGTTTCTTTATCATATATGTGAATCATGTAATGCCATCTTGTTTAGCCAGCATCATATATGTGAATTTTGCAACGCCATCCTGGTTAGCCAGTCATCTTATATGTGAATTGTATCATGACATCATTTTTTGTCAACAATTTTAGTACATTCAATTACTCTTCCTGTGCATCAGCCATTCAGCATGGTCTTGGAAAAAATCTGGAGTGGAAACAAGGTCTTTAGAGCAGATAATGCTATCTAATGAAGCGCATGTCTTGCTAGTTACAGATAGCTCCTCAGAGGAGGATTCAGAGACAGATGACCAGTCCTATTTCCCCCCGAGGTGCATGCTCTAACTTGGCAGGGTTATGTTGCTCATATCGTGCGTATGGTATCTTGCATTGCTATGTCATTTGCTTAGTTTAGACATGCTTTGTGTGAATGCCACCTATTTAGTGTCTAATTACCATATATGTGAATTATGCAATGCCATCTTGTTGCAAGACATTATATATGTGAATTATGCAATGCTATCTTGTTGCAAGGCATTATATATGTGAATTATGCAATGCCATGCTGTTTAGCCAAGCGTCATATATGTGTATTATATCATGCCGTCCTTTTTTTGTATTTATCATTGCTTTTGTTGAAAATGTTTGTATATTCAACTGCTCTTCATATGCATCAGCCATTTGAATTGGGGATGGAGAAATCTGGAGTGAAAACAAGGTCTTTAGAGCAGATAATGCTACCTGCTGAAGCAGATATCTTGCTGGTTATAGATAGCTCTTGAGAGGAGGATTCAGAGGCAGATGACCAGTCCTATTATCCCCCTGAGGTGTATGCTCAAACTTGGCAGGGTTATATTACTCATATCATGCATATGTTGTATTGCAATGCTTAGTTTTTACATCATATACACGATATTGAATGCCATCTCCTTAGTTGACACATCATATATGTGATTGCCCTCTGCTCACTTCCTTAGTATATAAATCATATATTTGAATTATATCATGCCATGATGTTTACATAGATAGCATGTATCTGAATTATGGCATGCCAACCCATTTTCTAAAGACATAATATAGTTATATCATCTCATCCTGTTCACATAGTCATCATATTTTGAATTATGTCATTCTATCCGTGAATTATATCATGCCATCATGTTTCCATCGACGGCATGTTTGTGATTTATGGCATGCCAACCACTTTAATAGACACATCATATAGTTATATCATGTCATCCTGTTTATATAGTCATCATATTTTGAAGTATGTCATTCTATCCTGTTTAGTTAGCCATCATACATGTGAAATTGTGTCATGCTATCCTGTTTAATTAGCCATCATATATGTGAAATTATGTCCTACTATTCTGTTTGGTTAGACAACATAAATGTGAATTATTTCATGCCCTGTTTTCTTCCCTATTATCCATTGCACCTGTCTATCTTACAATGTCTGTACATTCAATTACTTTTCTTGTTTATCAGCCATTTCAGTTGGAGGGGGTGATGGCAGTATCTATGGGAGTAAAAACACGGTCTTCAAAAAAGATCGTGCTACCTGTCGATGGAGATAGAACCACAGTTGTACTTGCCCAAGAACCAGCCCCACCACACATAACCCAGACTCACGCAGATTGTACCCCTACCCAGTTGGACAGAGAACCAGCTACACCCCTTCTAACCCCAACCCTAGCAGATAGTAACCCAGTTCCCGTTGACACAACACCGTCTCCACCACAGACCACCCAAACACGAGTAGTTAGTAAGGCAACTTCAGTGCCCAAAGCACGAGGACCACCACTCCAAACCCCAAGTCAACGCTTAAAGAAGAAGAAGAATTGTTCTCAGGTCAGGTTCCGTAGCTATCGTTCATACTACTTTGCTCTTGCATCACTGTATTTACTGATACCAACTAATTTCAAATTTGAAGGATGCAATTGAAACTCCAATGGCGCAATAGGTATGTTTTAAACCTGTTTCTTTAACGTGTTTGCTGTTGTAACTTGCTCTATGTTGATTTCAGTTTCAATTGAATAAACACAATTATGTTCTCATGCCATGCACATTACAAGTGTTGTTATTGCTGTGTAGTTTCCCACACTTATATTCTGTCTACGCTGCTTTGTCTTAAATAGATATGATTTGAACTGTATCTATCTTGATTTGGCAACATAAACTAGAATGATATAGACCATACAGTGGCCATACTACATAGATATATGTTTGTTTCATGTTGTTATCCTGTCCACCTTACTACTGAACTAGTTTACCAAAATGAGTTTCATATACTACATTGTAAACTTGTGATGTGTTTGTTTGTTTCTCTTTTAGAACGCGGATAAAATATTGGAGAAGAGTACCCCGTTATGCAATGGTAAAGGAAGTAATGCAGATAAGGTTCAAGATAGCGAGACATCCCTGTTGGTCTCCAAGAAAGCTGATAAAAACTATATTGAAGACACTGAGACAACCCCAAAGTCCTGTCTTGATGTAGTGTTCGAGTTACTGGCTACTACTGCTAGCACCAGCTCTTCGAACTCACTGCGTGAATTAGTTCGGCTTCTTGAGTCTCAAGTTCAAGTTGAAAGACATCGATCAGATGTTATGTGACAGGAAGCCGAAGGACTGAGGAAGTCTGTGCAGAATTCAGATGCATGCTTTCTGGTGCAACAACAAGTGCTGGTGGATTTAAGCGCCAAACAAGAGAAAGTTAATAAGCTTGCTAAGCATCTTGTCAGCATTATGGGTACCCATGATATTGTTTCTTGAGCTCTTCTGAAGTGGTTTCAGTTCTGGACTTGTTTTGCTGCGGCGTTTATATGCCGCTTTGTTCCCTATATTTGCACTGGTGGTGAACTTTGATGCCCAGTGGATGTAATATGTGTAATAGCCGTGATAGCCTAGTGTAAGTTGCTTTCTTATTTATTTCCTTATTGTCTTGTTTATTTGTTTTCTTGTAGTGAGTGCAGTTCTTTTTCCGCGCTTTGCTAGTGGCTGCAATAACCTATTTGTTAAAACTAGGCCACAATAACCATGGGCTACATATTTACTGTAGTTAACATGGGCCTCCTACGGGCCGTAGAAACAATGCGCCTTCTAAGGGCCGTAGAAACAATGGACCTTCTGCATCATAGAAACAATGGGCCTTATACGGGCTGTAGACACAATGGGCCTTCTATGGGTCGTATCGTCAATGCGCCTTCTACGGGCCGTATGATCGGTTGGCCAAACATGGGCCAATAACATACCACATTATGGTCGTAAATGGGCTAGAGTTGAAATCGTACGTTCATGGGCCGACCATAATGGGCCGTCGTTAATCGGCCGTATTTGATGACGCTATGAAAACGGCCCAACGTATTAACGGGCCACAAACGGGCCGACTATAAGCACAGGCTGAATTTGGCCCACAAGCATAAAATGACAGTAATGGGCCGTAAGTAAGCGAATGCTGGAAATGAGCCCAAGAATAAATGGGCCATGAGAAGGCCAAAAGATAACATGGACTGGAAATGGTCCAACGGAACAATGGGCCATTAATGGGTATAACGTGATACATTGTTCATTACGGGCCAGTTTCACCACGTGCCGTTAATCGGTATAAAGTGATACACTATTCATTACGGGCCAGTTTTACCACGGGCCGTTAATGGGCCGAGAGTTACTAAGGGCCTCATATGGGCCGAAAGACGTCATGGGCCATACATGGGCCGGAAGTTAAAACGGGCTGGAATTATATTGGACGCCCCAGATGACGATACTGGGCCTAACTCGGATAGGCCATAAACGGGCCCTGGGTTAGCAGGCTGTAAATGGGCTATATGCGAACAGGCCGTTAATAGGCTTGCCATGGGCCGGCCCGCCACCTTTTGACCAAGTCAAACAGGCTGGCCTTTTCACAAGAATGGGCGTCTGTTGGGCCGTGCCACATGTCGACGTATCATACGCGCTTTGGGTCCAATGAGTGGATGACATTTGTCCCAACGGTGAGCCGACACGTGTTTCCTCCAGCCAATGATGATTTTACACGTGGAAAATGTGACGCCCCCGATTTGACCGTACAGTAATCATAGACACAAACATGTACGATCAAGATCAGGGACTCACGGGAAGATACCACAACACAACTCTAAAAATAAAATAAGTCATACAAGCATCATATTACAAGCCAGGGGCCTCGAGGGCTCGAATACAAGAGCTCGATCATAGACGAGTCAGCGGAAGCAACAATATCTGAGTATAGACATAAGTTAAACAAGTTTGCCTTAAGAAGGCTAGCACAAACTGGGATACAGATCAAAAGAGACGCAAGCCTCCTACCTGGGATCCTCCTAAGCTACTCCTGGTCGTCGACAGCGGGTTGCATGTAGTAGTAGGCACCTCCCGAGTAGTAGTAGTCGTCGTCGACTGTGGCGTCTGGCTCCTGGGCTCCAACGTCTGGTCGCAGCAATCGAGTATAGAAAGGGGGAAAAGAGGGAGCAAAGCAACCGTGAGTACTCATCTAAAGTACTCGCAAGCAAGGAGCTACACTACATATGTATGCATTGGTATCAAATGGAATAAGGGTATCATATGTGGACTGAACAGCAGAAAGAGATAGCTAGTTCTGTCGAACACTACGCTTCTGGTAACCTCCATCTTGCAGCAGGAGAAGAGAGTAGATGGTAAGTTCACCAAGTAGCATCATGTAGCATAATCCTAACCGATGATCCTCTCCTCGTCGCCCTGTGAGAGAGCGACCACCGGTTGTATCTGGCACTTGGAAGGGTGTGTTTTATTAAGTATCCGGTTCTAGTTGTCATAAGGTCAAGGTACAACTCCGGGTCGTCCTTTTACCGAGGGACATGGCTATTCGAATAGATTAACTTCCCTGCAGGGGTGCACCACATTTCCCAACATGCTCGATCCCCTTTGTCCGGACACACTTTTCTGGGTCATGCCCGGCCTCGGAAGATCAACACGTCGCAGCCCTACCTAGGCACAACAGAGAGGTCAGCACGCCGGTCTAAATCCTATGGTGCAGGGGTCTGGGCCCATCGCCCATTGCACACCTGCACATTGCGTACGCGGCCGGAAGCAGAACTAGCCCCCTTAATACAAGAGCAGGCTTACGGTCCAATCCGGCGCGCGCCGCTCAGTCGCTGACGTCACGAAGGCTTCGGCTGATACCACGACGTCGAGTGCCCATAACTGTCCCCGCGTAGATGGTTAGTGCGTATAGGCCAGTGGCCAGACTCAGATCAAATACCAAGATCTCGTTAAACGTGTTAAGTATCCGCGAACGCCGACCAGGGCCAGGCCCACCTCTCTCCTAGGTGGTCTCAACCTGCCCTGTCGCTCCGCCACAAAGTAACAGTCGGGGGCCGTCAGGAACCCAGGCCCACCTCTACCGGAATGGAGCCACCTGCCCCTTCAGCCCCCACATCAGTATCACTTGCGGGTACTCAACGAGCTGACCCGACTTTAGTCACCACCTGTATAGTATGTATATATCCGTGATCGCCTCCCGAGTGATCACAGCCTGATAGTATAGCATGGCAGACGGACAAGAATGTAGGGCCACTGATGAAGTACTAGCAACCTATACTAGGCATGTAGGATTGCAGGTAAGGTATCAACAGTTGTAGTAACAATGACAGGCTATGCATCAGGATAGGATTATAGGAAAGTAGTAACATGCTACACTACTCTAATGCAAGCAGTATAGAGAAGAGTAGGCGATATCTGGTGATCAAGGGGGGGGGCTTGCTTGGTTGCTCTGGCAAGAGAGAGGGGTCGTCAATACCGTAGTCGATCGGTGCACCAGCAGCGGCGTCAGCCTCATAGTCTACCGGAGAGAAGAGGGGGAAGACAATGAATATAATGCAAACAGATGCATAGCAATGCATGACAACACAAGTAGCGGTGCTAGGGGTGCCCTAACATGGTACGAGGTGATACCGATGAATGGGGGAAACATCCAGGAAAATATCCTCGGTGTTTCGCGTTTTCGGACAGATGAATCAGAGGGGGAAAGTTGCATGTTCGCTATGCTAGGGATGCATGCCGGGCGAACGGACTGCGTATCCGGATTCGTCTCGTCGTTCTGAGCAACTTTCATGTACAAAGTTTTTTCATCCGAGCTATGGTTTATTTTATATTAATTTTAAAATATTTAAATCATTTTAGGATTTATTTATTTATTTAATTCAACATTGTCCAGAACAGTGTTTGCTGACGTCATCATGACATCAGCATTGACCTGGTCAACCTGACAGGTGGGTCCCATCTGTCAGTGACTGATTAATTAATTAACTAAAAGTTTAATTAGTTTAGTTAATTTATTAGTTTAATTAATCAAAATTAATTAAGTCAATTAATCCTTTATTTAATTAATTAATAATTTTATTTATTATTTAATTTTAATTCTTCTTTTTTTCGTTTCTAGGGCGTGGGCCCACTGGTCAGTGGCCATAGGGCCAAGCGGGTGGTGGGCGAGCGGTGATGCGGGCTCCCGCCCGAACAGGCGTGCCTGGGAGCCGTCACGGCGCTGGCACCGGGCGCCGTGCTTGACGGCGGTCATGGCGCAGTGCATAGGGACGGCGACAGTAGATGGCGATGCGGGGAGCGGCGGCGGTCGGGGCGACGGAGGCTAGGGGCGAGGGGCGGCGCGATGCGCGCAGGGGTGAGGGGAGGGGCGCAATGCGCGGGCGGCATGCAGGGCAAGGCGCGCGCGGGGCGTGGCCATGGGCGCAACGCGGCAGCAGGGCTAGCGGGCAGCAGCGTGGCCGCGGGCGCGCGGCTGTGCGCGCGGGCGAGCGCAGGGAGGGGCCGCGGTGAAGCAGGAGGGGTGCGGCGGTGGAGGCGGGGAGTGGGGAGAGGCCAAGCAGGCGACGGCGGGAGCGGGGCCAGGAGGTTGACGGTGGCGCGGGGCGTGTGCGGCCAGGGCGCACAGCAAGTGCTGCCGGCGGTGAGCAGCGTGGCCAGAGGGAGGTGGGAGAGGAGGGGTGTCGGTGTCAAAACCGGCGGATCTCAGGTAGGGGGTCCCGAACTGTGCGTCTAGGCCGGATGGTAACAGGAGGTAGGGGACACAAAGTTTTACCCAGGTTCGGGCCCTCTCGATGGAGGTAAAACCCTACGTCCTGCTTGATTAATATTGATGGTATGGGTATTACAAGAGTTGATCTACCGCGAGATCAGAGAGGCTAAACCCTAGAGGCTAGCCTATGGTATGATTGTTGATGTGTATGTTGTCCTACGGACTAAAACCCTTCGGTTTATATAGACACCGGAGAGGGTTAGGGTTACATAAAGTCGGTTACAATGGTAGGAGATCTGATCATCCGTATCGCCAAGCTTGCCTTCCACGCCAAGGAAAGTCCCTTCCGGACACGGGACAGATTCTTCAATCTTGTATCTTCGTAGTCCAGGAGTCCGGCTGAAGGTATAGTTCGGCTATCCGAACACCCCCTAATCCAGGACTCCCTCAGTAGCCCCTGAACCAGGCTTCAATGACGATGAGTCCGGCACGCAGATTTGTCTTCGGCATTGCAAGGCGGGTTCTCCTCCAAATTCCGTGTACCTGTTTGAATAAAGTCCGGTTTCTTGTAGATGTTGCGCTCCTTGGCTTCTACGCCCATTAATGGCAGTTTTCCACGTGTCAAACGAATATGAAAAGCCTGAGTGTTTTTACGCTCACACCCCTAGCCGCGTAAATGAGTTGCCCTTTTTAAGGGGACGAGGATTTAGATCCAATCCACATCTTCTCCCCTCCATGAGTGTTCATCAGAGCGCATCCGACAAAGGTCCATTCCACCATGGCCAGCCGCCGCAACTCCTCCGCTCGCCCTTCTAGCCCTAAGCCTGGATATTGGGAGAGATGTTCTACTCCGCATAGCGAGCTAGTGATGCTTCAGACCAAGGAATTTCTCCCCCCGGCCTATATGGTCCCAGTCCGAGCCGGTCTTGCCGTCTACAACGGCGGAGAGCAAGCAGAAAATGCCCCTAATCCATCCAAAGGAGAGCGGGTGTGCCTTGTCCCTTACTTAATAAGGGGGCTCGGATTTCCCATCCACCCATTTCTCCGGGGGCTGCTGGAGTTCTACGGCCTCCAGCTTCATCATCTCACGCCTGCCTCAGTATTGCATATCGCGGGCTTTGTAGCCCTCTGCGAGCTGTTCTTGGGTGTTGAAGCTCATTTCGGACTGTGGAAGGAGCTATTTTGCCTCGTGCCCCGTTCGAAGAAAGGGTCAATGTATCAAGTGGGCAGAGCCGAAGTATGGCGCATCGCCGGGATCGGATATCTATCCGGAACCCCAAAGAAGGCGTCCGAAGATTGGCCCTCGGAATGGTTCTATATAGAAGACGTCCCGCTGCCGAATCCTGTCCGGATCGGCCTCCCAGAGTTCGATAGTGCTCCTTTAAAGAAGCACCTAAGCTGGCGTCCACGAAGCCCTCGAAGGGAAAGTGACAGGGACATCATTTATATCATGGGCCGAATAAGATTGTTGGCCCATTCCGGACTAACAATGATCGGAGTTATGGCCGAATGCATCATGAGGGGGGTGCAGCCGCTTCAGTACAGAAGCCACCCCCTGTGGGATTTCAACGGGGAGGACGACGCCACCCGCTACGGCCGTAAAGGGCCAGATTCAGTTGCCGCTCTATTAAAGATCTTGTCCACTTTGTACAAGGGAGAAGAGGAGGAATTTCTCCATGTCAACCCACAGGGTGGATTCTCTATGCACAATCTCCCAAGCTGGGTAAGTCGTCGCATTTACTAGCTCATCCGTTTAGTGTTCCCATTGTTAAATACTTAGTCTGATGACTTCAATGCAGGAACTGCGCCGGGCCGTTAAGGACATAAGCAGCCCGTCTCCACAACCCGAGGACCCAGGACGGTCTCTCGACCCGGCCTCTCAAGAGGATCCGGACATATCTGTGGAGCTGATTGATGGAGTGTTCCATCAATTGAGTGAGGACAACGCCTTGGTGGCCATTACGGCCGATTACCCAGGGCTAATCCGAACACCCCAGGTACCTGAGACCGAAGTCCCTGTACCCCGGGCAGGGGTCCGTCCACGCGTGTTCAATTTCCTGATTGCAACCGAACTTTGCAGGGGAGGTTTCTGAGGCGGATGGCCGAACCTGCGGCGACAAACCAACCAGGGGCCGCAGGACCCCATGGGCAGAAAAGAGGTGCAGTCCGGACCGAGGCATCAGCACGAAGGTATGGCGCGCCTCTTTATCCCAGTTGTTATACCTTCGAGGCACATTTGACACTCGTGCCCTTTTCAGGACAAAGAGACCTCGCCGGACTATATCCGGAGAGGCTGCTAATCGCACCTGCACCAGCCAGGCTCCAAAGCCTGGTCCGGGGGCGGAAGCGAACGCAAGGCGTGTGCCAGACGTTCCTCCGACGGAGGATGCGGACGGGTTATCTGCCACCAACTCTGAGGTGGAAAGTGCCATGAACCACAGGCATTGCCGGACAATTCTTCGCGACGCTTGCTTCTCCCAAGAGGCATTAGATGCCTTCAATTCGGGAGATGCACACCTCCGTGCCGCTCAAAATGGTCTAGCCAGAGCCACGGAGCAATATGTAAAAGACATACGGGTAAGAAAATTTTGGTAAATATATATGTAGCAGTAGCCCCCGAGACTGAAAACAGTTAGAATAACTGTTTTAAGGATCATTTGAAATGCAGGTTATTACAGAAAAGAATTCCCTACTGTCCCAGGAGCTGGAAGAGTGCAAAGCCCAACTGGAGGCCGCACTAGCCGCGGCAGGGGAGCCTAAGGAGACCCCCTCTGGTAATATACATTTTGAAAGATAAGTATGTGGCGAAGCATGGCTTTGGTACGAATCTGACAAATAAAATTGCAGATGGCGCTGGATTGAATCCGGAAGGGCAACACCTCCTACGCCAGCTAAAGGCTGGTGAGAGGGTGCTATTAAAGGTGATGGGGGAGAAGAACGTTCTCCAAGATGCCAGTACCTGGCTGGGCGTCGAGCTAAAAGATGTTCATGCCCAGCTGTCAGACTCCATGAAGGAGAATCAGTGGCTTCGGCGCGGCATATTTAGTAAGTGCTTGAACGAACCTTTTGAAAGAAAGTTCGGCGGTGCCGTAGATTAACAGAGCAACATCCGTAGGTATGTTAACAGGTCGTCCTGCAGAGGAGATGCCCGGTTCTACGGGTGACCTTCTTCCCGAGCTCTTGCAATTGCTCGATCGAGTTCGGAAGGCGATGCGAGGCGTCGCCCAAGCCCTGTGGACATCCGTCTCCAAGCCCGAAGATCTTGGAGAGCTTGCGGAGAAGCTAAGGGGAGCACGGCGGCGCTTCCAGTTGTGGAAGATATCATCTTGCCGTCTAGGCGCTAGGGAGGCCTGGGCCATGGTGAAGACGCGGTATTCATAGGCCAACCCCAACCATATGGCCGAGGTTGGTCCTGTCGGGCCTGATGGGAAGGAGATCCCTGTGAGCTTAGTATACGGCCAAGTAGAGTTGGCCGCAAAGTATTCCCAGCAGGACTGTAAATTAGACAGCCTATTAGATGGTATTGAAGAGGAGTACAATCAGTCAAAATGACTCTGTAATTTAATTGACATTTATAATGCCTTCTAGCCGGATTGTAGATCATTTGTCATGGCCGACCTTTTTTGCTTCAGCCTCGGGACCTGACGGTCCGGAGTGTGTCCGAATTCCCATGCGGTTATATAGGAACCGGGGAATGCGTGGAGACCAGGCGTAGGGGTCATTATGGCGTGAACAGACAAGTGCCCGACTAGTTATGTTATATTACATGGTTAGTAAGAAACATCTTCTAGGGAGAATAGTTCCGTTAGGGGTTCCTTTCCCTCGGAGGCATGCCCTAAAGTGCATGTCCGTGATGCAAAGAGAAACGCAGGAAAAACATCTGGGGGCACGTGGAAAAAATAAAGAAGATCGTCTTTAGTTCACCGACCAAATATTCCCTTAAGAATGCTAGCTTTCGGCTTCACCCAGTCTGAGGTACACGTCCGGCTGACCCGGCAATAACAATCATAGAGGTGCCCCCTTTACCGCCTAGCCGAACAATCGGGAACGTAGGGGTAAGCATAGGAGCCAGGCAACCCAGCTTGGCCAAAACTTAAGTCATATCGATGCATATAGTGGTGAATAAAAGGTACATGCGGAAGTTTGACACATGTGTTGGGCGTGAAGCCCGTAGAAATAAGCTTCTGTCAAAAGAAGCCCCCAGGTTTGCTGAGCGCGGATAGCACGTCACTTTGTGAGCCTCTAAAGGCTATAAGAGGGAAAGAGAGAGAGAAGGAGAGAAATGTAAGACAGAAGGTACATATAAAAAATGGACAGAGTAAGGAGACGAACACAGGATCCGGCACTAGGCATAGAATCTTCGGAGGTGGGATGCGTTCCATGGGTTCGGCTCGAGTTGGTTATCCGATGCACTTCGCAGGCGGTACGCACCACCAGTCAGGACTTGGTCGATGATGAAGGGACCTTCCCACTTGGGCTTGAGTTTGTCCTTTTTCTTGTCCGGCAGACGTAGAACTAATTCGCCAACGTTGTAATTTTTGGCCCGTACTTCTCTACTTTGGTATCTTCGAGCCTGCTGTTGATAAAATGCGGAACGGGCTTTTGCCACGTCGCGCTCCTCCTCTAATGCGTCCAAACTGTCCTGCCGATCGAGCTCGGCTTCTCTTTCTTCGTACATGCGCACTCGAGGTGAGTCATGAATTATGTCGCAAGGCAAAACTGCCTCAGCGCCGTACACCATGAAGAATGGTGTATATCCGGTGGTGTGATTCGGTGTGGTCCGCAGCCCCCAGAGTACGGAGTCGAGCTCCTCTACCCAGTGTGTGTTAGATTCCTTGAGGGATCGTACTAATCTGGGTTTAATGCCGCTCATGATAAGACCGTTTGCATGTTCGACCTGGCCGTTAGTCTGTGGGTGATAGACAGAAGCGTAATCGAGCTTGATGCCCAAGTTTTTGCACCAGAGTTTTACCTCGTCGGCCGTAAAGTTCGTGCCATTATCAGTGATGATGCTGTGGGGGACGCCGTAACGGTGTACAACCCCGGATATGAAGTCTATCACAGGCCCGGATTTAGCCATCTTAACAGGCTTGGCTTCTATCCATTTAGTGAACTTATCCACCATGACGAGTAGGTATTTGTGCTTGTGGGTTCCGCCTTTAAGGGGTCCAACCATATCAAGCCCCCAGACCGCAAAGGGCCAAGTGATGGGAATAGTTTGGAGGGCGGTGGGTGGCATATGGCTTTGGTTTGCAAAGAGCTGGCAACCAGTGCATCGCTGGACTAAGTCCTGAGCGTCTGCCCGGGCCGTCGGCCAATAAAAACCTGTACGGAAGGCCTTGCTTACCAGAGATCGGGCTGCAGTGTGATGACCGCCGAGTCCTGCATGGATTTCAGCCAGGAGATTCCGCCCCTCCTCTTCGGAGATGCACCTTTGAAGGACTCCGGTAGTGCTTTTCTTATAAAGCTCCCCCTCGTGGACTCTGTAGGCTTTGGATCACCGCACTATGCAGCGTGCCTCATTCTGGTCCTCGGGGAGTACCTGCCTAGTAAGGTAGGCGAGGAATGGTTTCGTCCATGGGGCAATGACGGCCATTATTACGTGGGCTGAAGGTGTTACTTCAATGGCAGAGCCACCGATTGTGACAGAATGTTCGGAGTCGGGCGGTGTGGTTGGGTCTGGGCTGTTATTGTTCGGCTCCCCTTCCCATGCCACGGATGGCTTAAAAATCCTTTCCAAGAATATGTTGGGGGGACTACATCGCGTTTGGCGCCGATGCATGCCAGGACATCTGCCGCCTGATTATTTTCCCGGGCTATATGGTGAAATTCAAGCCCCTCGAACCGAGCTGACATTTTTAGGACGGCGTTGCGGTAAGCCGCCATTTTCGGATCCTTGGCATCGAAGTCTCCGTTTATTTGGGATATTGCGAGGTTTGAGTCCCCGGGCACCTCTAGGCGTTGGATGCCCATGGATGCTGCCATTCGGAGACCATGTAGAAGGGCCTCATATTCGGCTGCGTTGTTGGAGTCCGTGTACAGAATCTGTAGTACGTATTGAACTGTGTCTCCTGTGGGGGACGTCAGAACGACGCCAGCCCCCAGTCCGGCCAACATTTTGGAGCCGTCGAAATGCATGATCCAATTTGAATATGTGCCGTACTCTTTAGGGAGTTCGGCCTCCGTCCATTCTGCGACGAAATCGGCCAAAACTTGTGACTTGATGGCTCGTCGTGGCTTATAAGTTATGTCGAACGGGAGGAGCTCGATGGCCCATTTTGCAATCCGGCCCGTTGCGTCATGGTTGTTGATAATGTCGTTAAGTGGTACTTCCGAGGCTACTGTTATTGAACACTCTTGAAAGTAGTGTCGTAGCTTCCGGGATGCCATGAATACCGCGTACACAATCTTTTGATAATGCGGGTACCGTGATTTGCAGGGAGTAAGGACAGTGGACACATAATAGACAGGCCTTTGAAGGGGGAATTTGTGTCCATCCGCTTCTCGTTCGACGACGAGCACTGCGCTTACAACCTGATGTGTTACTGCGATGTACAATAACATTGGTTTGCCGGTGTTTGGCGCGGCTAGGACTGGGTTTGTTGCCAGTATGGCTTTTATTTTGTCGAGTCTGGCCGTGGCTGCATCCGTCCATTTGAAGTGTTCGGTGCGCCGAAGGAGGCGGTAAAGGGGAAGGGCCTTTTCTCCCAGGCGGGAGATAAAGCGGCTTAGAGCCACCACACATCCGGTTAACTTTTGTATTTGTTTGAGGTCCTTTGGGATATCCAATTGCGACAGAGCTCGGATCTTGGCTGGATTTGCTTCAATTCCTCTATTGGATACAATGAAGCCCAAGAGCTTTCCGGCTGGAACGCCGAAAACGCATTTTTCCGGGTTGAGCTTGATGTCGTATGTTCGGAGATTATCAAATGTGAGCCTCAAGTCATCTATTAGAGATTCAACATGTCTTGTTTTGATGACCACATCATCTAAGTATGCCTCCACTGTTTTACCGATTTGGCTTGCCAGACATGTCTGAGTCATGCGCTAATATGTTGCGCCGGCGTTTTTGAGCCCAAAGGGCATCGATGTTGAAGCAGAATGGCTCGTATGGTGTTATAAATGCCGTTGCGGCTTGGTCTGGTTCTGCCATCTTGATTTGATGGTAGCCAGAATATGCGTCGAGGAAACACAACGAATCATGTCCTGCGGTAGCATCGATAATTTGATCGATGCGGGGGAGGGGGAAGGGATCCTTTGGGCAAGCCTTGTTAAGGTCTTTAAAATCAACACATAGGCGCCAAGATTTGTCCTTCTTTGGTACCATCACCAGGTTTGCTAGCCACTCCGGATGTTTTATATCTCTGATGAATTCGGCCTCTAATAGCTTTGCGAGCTCCTCTCCCATAGCCTGTCTCTTAGGTTCGGAAAAACGCCGAAGAGCCGGTTTTGACAGGTTTGAATCCTGTTTGGATATTTAAGTTGTGCTCGGCCAACCTGCGTGGGATTCCTGGCATGTCTGAAGGGTGCCAGGCGAAGATGTCCCAGTTCTCTCGTAGGAACTCTCGCAATGCGGCGTCGACATCAGGGTTTAACTGTGCCCCGATGTAAGCTATTTTATTGGGGTCCGTTGGGTGGACTTGGAATTTGACTATTTCGTCTGCTGGTTTAAAGGAGGTAGATTTGGATCTTTTGTCGAGTACCACATCGTCCCTATTCACTGTAGAGTGCAGCGTAGTCAGCTCCTCAGCCGCTAGGGCTTCGGATAGTGCCTCGAGGGCCAGTGCGTCTGTCTTGTTTTTGGCGCGGAGTGCTACGTCCGGATCACTAGCGAGGGTGATGATCCCGTTAGGCCCGGGCATCTTGAGCTTCATGTACCCGTAATGGGGTATTGCTTGGAAGATTGTGAATACTTCCCGCCCTAGCAAGGCATGGTATCCGTTGCTGAACGGGGCCACATGGAACGTGACCTCTTCGGACCTGTAATTGTCCGGTGTGCCGAACACCACATCTAGTGTGATTTTTCCCGTACAGCGCGCTTCCTGACTGGGGATTATTCCTCTAAAGGTTGTGCTGCTTCGCATGATGCGGTTCCAGTCTATATCCATTTTTTGAAGAGTTTCCTCATAGATGAGGTTCAATCCGCTGCCGCTGTCCATGAGTACCTTGGTGAGACGAAACCCATCCACTATTGGACTGAGGACCAATGCAGCTGGTGCTCGGGCTGTTCGGATTTTAGGTTCATCACTGGCGTTAAAGGTAATGGCCGTGTCACTCCATGGGTTTATTGTTGCTACTTGGTAGACTTCAGCAAGGCTGCGGAATGTCCTTTTTCGCATATTATTTGATGCGAAGGTCTCGAAGACTGTTAATACCGTATTGGTGTCTCTGGGGTGGCTTTCTGTGGCCTCCAGGATTAGGAGGTTTTCGCCAATTTTGGCCACCTGCCAGAGTATCCAACATGCTCTAAGGCTGTGAGTTGGTGTGGCGTCCTTTGTACTATGAATTTTACAGGGTCCATTAAGCCATCCTTCCAGTACGGTTCCATGCCCTGTAGAGGGTTTTTGCCTTTTGGTGTTTGACCCGGGTGTCTGGCGATGATGCACCCTTTTATTTTGGACTGGGCTTGCATTAAGGGCCGGATTGTCCCAAAATTTTGTTTCGGTTTTCCGAGCACTTTCCATCGCACAGTACTTTCGTACTATGGACGCTAAGTCAACGAAGCGTGTAATATCACGGCGACTTATGGTGTTGAGTATTCACTTGTCCATGCAATTATTGCAGAAGGATGAAATTGCGTCTTCCTCGGCCCTTTATCCTATGCATAGTCAGGGGGAATCTGGCCCAGTAATGATGTACTGTTTCTTTGGGCTCTTGCCTGATTTGGGATAGATCGCTAATGTTCAGGTGGGTGGGTGGAATTAAATCCAAAGCCTTACCCCTTCTGAGGCTCAGAGGCCGAGGAATTTCCGAACTCGAAAATTTGGATTTCTGGATGTCATCCAATGAATCCAGTCCGTCGCCTAATTCTAGGTTCAGGTCTTGAGTGATATCCTTCCCTCCGCGGACATCCGGCTTGGAGGGATCGAGAATCCGGACATAGCGAGTCCTTAGGATAGATGAAGGGTCGCCGCACTGTCCCTCTACCACGGCAATGTGATGGGTGGCTTGGGGAGAGTTAATCTCTCTCAGATCGGTTTTAGGCCCAATCTGGTCGTAATCCGTAGTGACTCCCAGGGCCGCGAAGCGATCCAAGAGCTCGTTTATGGAGGAAAGCTCTATTGGATCTAACTGCTCGGCAAGTTCCGAGTTGACATGAAGATTGTTTTCGATGGCTCGAGAGGTTATCGTCGGCGTAGAAGCCGAACAGGTGGTCATAAGAAAACCACCTAGCCGGAGGGTTTGGCCGACAGCCAAAGCTCCCTTAGCAACGGTGCCGTCTTTAAAGAGGTGGTGAGGCATCCTTCCTGATGGCGATGACACAGAGGAACTCTCAATGAAAGTACCAATGTCAGTGTCAAAACCGACGGATCTCGGGTAGGGGGTCCTGAACTATGCGTCTAGGCCGGATGGTAACAGGAGGCAGGGGACACAAAGTTTTACCCAGGTTCGGTCCCTCTCGATGGAGGTAAAACCCTACGCCCTGCTTGATTAATATTGATGGTATGGGTATTACAAGAGTTGATCTACCGCGAGATCAGAGAGGCTAAACCCTAGAGGCTAGCCTATGGTATGATTGTTGATGTGTATGTTGTCCTACGGACTAAAACCCTCCGGTTTATATAGACACTGGAGAGGGTTAGGGTTACATAAAGTCGGTTACAATGGTAGGAGATCTAATCATCCGTATCGCCAAGCTTGCCTTCCACGCCAAGGAAAGTCCCTTCCGGACACGGGACGGAGTCTTCAATCTTGTATCTTCATAGTCCAGGAGTCCGGCTGAAGGTATAGTTTGGCTATCCGAACACCCCCTAATCCAGGACTCCCTCAAGGGGGTTCTCACGGAGGCGCATAGGGACAGGGCAGTGGGGCTCGGGGAGGGAAACGAGGAGGCAACGCGAAGTTCGGCGACGGCGGTGGTGGCGCTCGACAACGGCGTAGTGGCGCTTGGCGATGGCGTCGGTGAAGGGAGGGCGTCGGGCTCGTTGCCCCTTCCCGATCCATATCGGGTCGGGGAACAGGTGTGAGAGGGGAGGCGAGGCAACGGCGGAGGGGAGAAGATCCGGCGACAGGGCTTGATGTCAGCGACGGGGAGGGCGGCAGGCAGCGGCGCAGCGATGGGTTCGACCCCGATCCAGACCGGATCGGGGGGAGGAGAGCGTAGAGGAGGAGTGGGGGTTACGGG